>NW_005875535.1:0-11901 GCF_000147115.1 Myotis lucifugus | reverse complement strand
TTTTCTAATTTTTTTATATGCCAAGTAATTTTGGATTGTACCTGGACTATTTTGAATACCAAGTTATAAGGACTTGAGTCTTGTTTACATTCAATAGCGAATAGCTGGTGGTCTGTTAATTAAATTCTTAATGCTTCTGATATGTGGAATAGGATCAGATATAATCAGGCTGGGAAACAGAGAGAGAGAGAGAAGGCCGTGGGGTTCACCCAGTCCTCTTGGAGTCAGAGCTTTGCAGAACAGAGAGGAAGGTTCACTTTCCTGAGTTTAGGCTCCTGCAGAATTGTGTTTCAGTGTCTCTCATCAATACCATGGGATTTACTGGGGGGCTGGGACATGAGAACAGAAAGAAAAGGGGTGGGGAGATGTCTGTATTTCCTCTGAATGTTAAGGTGTTCTCTTTCCTGCTTAGCCAGAACAAAGGGGTTCAACTAGCTTCTCTCTGTGCCTCACTGCCCACTTCTGGTGAGCTGAGCTCAGGCTGGGAGATACTAGGAGAAAAGTTACGGTAAACTTACCACTTGGAATTTCAAATTTAAGTCTTCTCCAATTTGTTGTCTATCTTTTGCTTTACAGGGTTCATTAGCTGCTCTATGGATGCTGTCCATATTTTGTATTTGTAGTCAGTGAGAAAGACTGTGTAGAACCAGAAAAACTTGTGTTGATTTTAAAACAAGTAAATAGAAAGAAAATTTAAAAAATTAACAATTTCAGAAATATTAAATGTAATTTCTTTAACACCTGGAAAATAATATTTATACATGGTATGTGGGGTGGTATGTACATGTGTGTTGTGTGCACAAACATGTTCACAAGCAAATATATGTACATGCAAGTGCATAGCTAAGAACTTTGCAGAATGCATTCAACCTTATGAAATGAAAAGTTCTCTGTCTGAAATGCCCACCTGGAGTTATTTCTTGGCTGAATTATTTGAAAACTGATATCAAATTATGTGTGTTAAACTGGAGGGAAAAAATCTAGCCAATAATTAGTTATTTTCACTTTTTCTGAAGTAAGTTCAGCAAAGTAAATAGACATTAACTTTAGAATGGGAAAAGTTTGAGTACATAAAAAAAATACAATCAAAGAAACCTGCAATGTGTAATTTTCTTATAGAAACACATTCCCCAATATTGTACATTCACGTTGTCAGCAGGCATCAGTTGAGAGAGTTCATCATGATCTCATAAGCCACTAATAGAATACTCCCTTTTTTCTTGGGTTACCCAGTTGTATGTGTCAAGTTAATAGGACACATAGGTAATGAAGAAATATTATTTTCTTATAGCTACTTAAAGCTGCACTTCAGATTATTGAAATTTGCTAATGCACCCATGACCTCACTTGAATTATAAGAATTGCCTGGACATTTTCCCTATGTTCATAATCAAAATACATTTGCAAGTTTTTAGAAAACCCTTTCTTAGAGCTCACTGTGACAAGGATAGGGAAGTTGTCGGTAGACATTTTGAAGTTAATGGAGTTAAATATAGGGTGTTACATACAGAGTCTACCTCTAGGGGTTTTAAATAAATAACTTTGAATTTTACAAGATAACATGAAAAATTCTTCTAGCTCTAATCTATTTATGGCAGGCATGTCACTAGGCTGATGGCTTCAGCGGCATCCTGAGTACATACACTGAGCATACAATAACATGTTCAGCAGAAAGAGCTAAATATGAGGGTGCTTTTATTCAACTCGTCAGAAGAGGCATTGGAAGGATTTTGTACTCAGATTGCTTTACAAATGCTTTTAAGTTTCATATCACTTTAAAGAAACCAAGACTAGAAAATCACAGGTAATGTATGACAAGTATGGGTGTATGAAAGAAATGATGTGGGACTCTCTTTACAAGACTTAAATGCAAAATGACTTCAACTGAATTCTCAAGTGATTATATATACCATTTACATAAAAATAAAATATTCTTTGTGACATGTATGTTTTATTCTATGTATATGTACATTTCCTCTAATTAATTCCCTTTTAATGTGCATGAATTTCATGCACCGGGCCACTAGTCTCTAATAATAACTCAGAATTCAGGATAAGAGTGGGCAGTAAAAGCCCATTGCTTTAATTAATACTGATGGGCATCTGAATATATTTATCCTGATGCTTAAAGCTAAGTGTGTGCATAAAATGGGTTCTGGCCATTATTATTAGCAACCTTATTTCTGAATTCATGTGCACACGAGCATTTGTTATATTTTCAAAATCATAAAAGGCATCCTAACTTGCAGTAGTACTTGTTATTGAGATTTAAACAGCACAGATTCATTCAATAGCCTGTTAAAGGCATCTCTTCTTAGACTGTACAGATGTGCAAGGAGGCTCTGCTTTTCCATGCTGGTAATTTTCCACAATACAATTGAATATGAGGAGTTTATAATAAAACTTTCCAGTAGCACTGATAGAATGAATCTTATTTAACTTTATGAAATCAAGGGACTATGTTGACAAGTGACCCTAAATAAGTACATATCCTAAAAGAAATGCCTTATACTGTAAATGCTATTTATAATCTCCCTTTCATTCCAGAGCCAGTTAGCTTTTACTTAACAAGGTGAAAACACACAAGGCAATGCAAGCTGCAGAATGTATATGGTACAGATACTGCTCAGGAATTCTTGGTAAACTGTATTATTTTGCTTAATGACTCAAAGGTATGGACAACTATCCTGAAAAGTTCAAACTCAGGGGCTGGGGGAGGACTAGGGTGAGTTGGCAATAGGTGGGGCAGGAAGTGGTTGCAGGAACAAACATCATTTCATTAACTATGAACTGCCTTCAACGAATTAGAATCATGAAGAACATTTTGTATTCAGCAACATTATAACAGAAGGTAATTCTAAATGCAAGAAAAGAATTCTAGTACATAATCTAATTTAATAGGAGCTAGAATTGGGGGGCTAACCACAGAACAGCAAGGATAGAGAAGACTTGGTCACATGACCACACATGCTATCTGGAAAAGGCATTGGGGGGCATACTCCATTTACCCATATGCATTTGCCATTCAGCATAACCCTTCCTAATATCGCAAACGGTATGTGTTCTGACTGAAAGGGATTCTTTTAGGAGAGACCCTACCACCTGTAAAAGTGACAGACAGAGGCTGCCATTAGTACAGCACAGAGACAGCCTCTTAGAAAGAGAGGTATTGGGTGAAGGATTCTTTAATGATAAAAAGAGGCAGGGGAAAATAGTGGTTAAGGGCATTTGCTTGTGATTAGCCAAGCATAGTTGCCAATAATGGCCATGTCACCCAGGCTGTGTGACATGAAAACGTTTATTTAAATCTCCTACCCTTCCATTTCTTTTGGGCAAATCTGACATAATAGCAGCCACTTCATAGTCTTGTCAAGAAACTTTCATGATGTGCTATTTATAAAATGCTTAATATAGCACTCCATCTACAAAACAAACCACTATACTACAAATCACCTCCTTGAAACTTCAATCTCTCAACAGTGGATTAAAGATGGACAGCTGACTTGAGAGAAATCAGTTCATAGGGTAGAATAAACCATTCTTTCTGCTCCACTGTTTTGATCGAAGAGACATCAGCACTGTTGTCCGTCTGTGTTGGGGGTGCAATTGAAATGCTGTGATTTTAATGGAGCAGCAAGTGTGGTAATGGAGCGGCCATAACAACCATGCAAGAAAAGGAAAATAATCTAGAGAGGGAAATGGGAAGACAAATGCAGCAAAAGTATAAAGAAAAGTGGAGGTGAGAGAGATGTCATAATACCTAAGATACTGATAAATTACCCCATTTTCTTACTTTCTCATTCCAGCCTCGTAGAAGGCTTGGCTATATTATATTTCATGCCCTGGGATAACTGTGAAAGACTTTCTGTTTATGAGTGTGAACTATATGTGAACTATAGCCTTTCCTGTAATGTGAGGTCAACTTGAAATTGCAATAGTATCCATCACTTTTCAGAGAGGGAGGCGTAATAATTATTCCTTTTGGCTTAAACTGGTATAGATGGGTCTCTCTTCCTCGCCACCTGAATTTCTTAACTAGAAGAGAAGTAAAGACCAGGAGTGTAAAAGGTCACAATATCAGGAAAAAAATGTAGTATCAGAGTTGGTCAGTGAGAAAGATAGGCGTTCTCTGGCTCCTAGTGCAGTGTTCCTTGCACCCCAGCATCCTGTTTCCTTACCTTTTTAAATCCACTATTTGTTGAGACCCTTCTACATGTCCCTTTCCTTACATCATCTCATGATGCTCTCACAGCAATTGCATATTAATTGATATCTCAATTTTGTAATTGATTAAACAAGTTCAGAGAAGGGTGTGTGTCTGTGTTTGTGTGTGCACATCCACCAAAATTCGACAATAGGGACCTTTGGAGAAGAAAGTGGAATGATTTGGAACAAAACTTGATATTTTACTCCTTTTTGTTTGAACTCTTATAAAAGGCTGAGTTGGTTGTGTTGGTTATGTTTGTAATTTAAACATCTAACACACACTCAAATGTAAATACACACACTAATTTCTCTCTCTGTTGCACACATACAATCCACACATGGACACACAAAATATACAATCTTAGACCTAATGATTGAGTTTGAAGGTAATAAAGTGATTGGTTTGGAGTAAAAGTAAAAACTTAATTAATAATATTCATAATTGTCATAGTGGAAGAAAGGTCTTTGGAACTTTCCTTTTCTTGGCAAAATCTTCCTTGATCCATCAATTCTTCACCAGGCACATAAACAAACAGGTGGGAAAGAGTCAGAAATGAAATAAAATGAGTACTTATCATGCAGCAAACAATATGTCAAACATTTTACCTACATAATCTCATTTAATTTTCATTGCATCATAGTGAAGAAAGGTTTACTGTTTTCATTCTAGATGAGGTATTTGAGACTTGAAGAAGCTAACTAACTTGCTAAAGGTTACCAGCAGCTAGTAAGTCCTGAAGCCAGAATTCTAGGCGAGTCTTCTTCCAAACCCAGACTTATTAGTCAAGGTCTCAGCAGGAATAGCATGCTCAAATTGCATAATTCTTGGAAAAGTTGAGAGAAGGGCCTATTCATGAAACTGTGGGCCTAATAGAGGAAATTAGAAGGGGCAGTGCATTTCCCAGGACTGGTAACCTCCAAACCTGAGAAGGAGAGGGTGAGCATGGTTGCGGGAATCTGGAAGACAGAGTGTCTCTTCAGAGAGGCCATCTATGGGAGCTGTGACCTTCCCGTTAAGATATTACCTCTCTCAGGAAACTCTAATCACCTAGAGAAATGCACTGTCAATGTGATACAGGATTCCTCTTGCAATTAAGTCTAAATTGCCAGAGGCTTATTTTAGCACATTCAATGAGGGAGGCATGAAAGGTCTCAAGTCACTGTTTCAGGCTCCTTTGCTGATTTACAAGAACCACTCTGTGAAGGTTTTATTCGCTTACACAAGATATTGCGATGTTGCTTTAGAAGCATTTTCCTTTATGAATCTCCATAGTGATATTGTGAGTGCATTGGTGTGGCCTGGTCCCCAGAATCACCCGGTAATTGAATATGCCAAGAAATGTGTTCTGTCTCTTCCTTGTTTCTGCTGCCTGATTAAGAACAGTTCACTGTTCATTAGGATCTCTCCAGGAGAAACCCAGAAGAGAAATAATTAGAAACTCCCCCACTGCTTTGACTCCTGTTATGAACAGATACAGAGGAACTTAAGAAGGGGACCTAAAGTAGTAGAAATTGGGATACATAGGAGCCATTTATAGGGGAAAGAATCCTACACTAGCACAGAATTTATGAGTGAAGACAATGCTTTATTGAATAAGAGATTATGTGGCTGAAGCAAGGATGATTTATATTTTAAAAATTGCATACATAATAGGAAAATGAAAGGAATGAATTTCAGATTCTATTTTAGGGAAACAGGAAAAGAGAAAAGCACAAACAGCTAATCTGTGCAAAAAAACATAAGACAAAAAAGGCTTTACAATATCAACTATTAAGCCACATGTGATTAGAAAGAGGAACTTTGCATTAGTTTCTATGTCAAAGTATTCCAAAAGGGATCATAACAATATATTAAAAGGTCAGTGGCATTTTGTAAGCATGGAATTATCAAAACACAGGTGAGCTAACTTAAAAAATGTTAAGAAAATGTTCTCTACTTTGAATTCTAAAACTATACCTGAATTGGTTAACTTTCAAAATGGTTTTCAACCTCATATAAATATAGTATTAAATACTCTCCACAATAATTTGTATTTTTCATAGTAACTGTATCTGCAATCTAATACACTTTTCTATGCCCTGAAAATTGTTCTCTCTATAGACTTGTTTTGCTCTGCACGAGTGGCAAAGTAAGCAATTCCCTCCCTTCTTTGAGGAGGGGCAAGCAGACATTTAACATGAGTCTGGTCATCAGAATTTGCTATAATGTGAATAGATGAAAGGTAGCAAGTGCAATATTGTGATGACCTTGTTCATGGCATCCCCATCCCCAAAGGCAGGTCATAGAGCCCTATGCTTACGTTGGACTAGAATCTTCCATTATTAGCTGTGTGACTATAAACAAATTGCTTAAGCTCTTTCATTCTAGTTTTCACATCTTTAAAAATTGGAATAATAGCACTTCCAAAGGCTGCTGCATGTGGTTGCATAGGCTGAGATTTTCTTTGTGAATCACTTTTAAAGACACAAAAAGTACATTTTATTATATTATAAAATTCTGTGTTCTGTATCTTAAAAAAAGGTTTACAAGCTGAGGCCTTCCCAGATTCTCCAAATTTGAATACAGATCATTAGAACTATTTCCAAAAAACAGTTCACCATTAAGGAATAATCTGTTACAGGCTCTGGAGAAAATTCCAAGAGGAATTTATTAAGATTGTGTTTGCAATGGAAATGTTTTTTCCTTGTGTAAAACCTGTCAAGATAAATAATGTAAAGGGGCAATCTTTATTTGCTATTCTTGCTTAAAATTAAGTTATATTCTTTTATGTTTCTACTTATTCAAATATTTTATCATCATTAAATGCATTCAAATTATTTTCTCTTTTCAAAACACATATATTTGAAATGAGCATTGAGATTTCCCCTTATTGATGGCTTCAATTTCATGGGACATCATTAATATTACACTGTAGCCAGCATAATCCTAAGTCATATTTTGGAGTTTTACTGATACTATAGAAGGAATTATTCTGCTTCACAGCTTCGTCAATTCTACATATCTTCAAAATATCTGTTCTATGTCATAACTAGAGGCCTGGTGCACGAAATTTGTGCACAGGGGAGGTGGGTGTTCCTCAGCCTGGCTTGTGCCCCCTCATAATCCGGGACCCCTCGGGTAGGGTCCCTAGGCCTGGCTGGTGATCATGGCCCTACCAGGGCTTTCCTTCCCCTGGCTGCCGGCAGCTTGCCCGCCCCTGCCACTGCCAATGTTTGCCATCTGTACAACACTGCCCCCCTCTCCCCCCTCACCGGTCGCCTCCCTCTCTGGGTGACAGGCGTGGGGTGCGATCGCTTGGCTGGCCTGGGCCTCCCTCTGCCTCTGTGGGACGATTGCTGGCCAGCCCCACACACCCACCACAGCGTTGCTGGCTGGCGGCCTGGGCCTTCTTCTGTGGGGCGATCATGGGGTGATGGCGGGGGCCCCTGACCAATCGCATCGCATCCGCCTTGGCTGGCCTGGTGCCAGTACGTGTCATAGCATGGTCATCCGGCCAGTCATTCTGCCTTTCGGTCATTCGATTGATTTGCATATTATGCTTTTATTATTATAGACACTGTCTCTGATCATTTTGCCACATGGTTTCTATCCTGAGCACATAGAAATCATGTCCTTAATCATCTAGAATAGTGCCTATTTCACTCTTTTTAATAAAAATCAGCTAAATATATGACATGTGATTAACATTTTCCTTTTTTATCCCCTTTTTTATTGATTTTTTTTTTAGAGAAAGAGGAAGTGAGGGGGAAAGAGAGAGGAAAACATCTATATGAGAGCAAAGCATCGATAGGCTGCCTCCTGCACGCCCCCTACCAGAAAACAAACCCACAACCTGGGCATGTGCCCTGACCAGGAATCAAACTGGCAACTTTTTGTTACATGAGATGATGCCCCATCAACTGAGCCACTCTAGCCAGGCGTCTGCATTTCAAGGGCTTATTAAAGAAAGAAAGACTACCAAATTGTACAGCACAGATAAGACTTTCATCACAATAAGAAGTTCTACTGTATCATTGGTCTAGTTTTTACAGGGCTGCACCTTGAAATGTTAGAATAAATTAGATTTTTGGTTTTGGTATAAATTATGCTTTTGGGTTATACCTAAATTTAATTAATATAAAAATGGAATATGAAAGATGTAGTTGTTTGGTGGGAATCAACAGTATAGCTACTCTGAACTGGAGTCTTTAAAGTGTCAGAAAGCATTACAGTGGGGCCTTTACTTACGAGTATCCCGACTAACACGTTTTTCGAGATACGAGCCGTCTCTTGGCCAATTTTTTGCTTTGAGTTGCAAGCTAAAATTTGGGTTATGAGCCAGCTACAGATACCCCACCACTAGTTGGCGCAGTGAACGTCACAGTGAACGCCACAACATCAGCCCAGCATCACGTGTCTCACTCGTTCATTTTTTGATTTGACATTCGAGTAATTTGAGTTATGAGCTCCGTCACGGAACGAATTAAACTCGTAAGTCAAGGCCCCACTGTATGTCAATTTAGCTAGTTTAATCTAATGCTACTAAAATATAAGCAATGTAATTTTAGAGTACTTTTAAAAGCTATTTTGGAGGGAATCTAGAGGACTTTAAGAAGTCAATCCGATATGGTAAGAATATATCTGTAGCTCACCCATCTCTTATTCATCCCTTAAAAATACTATTGCATTTAATATAAAATATAAACAGAGCTCAACCTAGTACAAGCATCAATGTTTCATAATAGATTATAATAATACACATGTGTTTTCCTACATTTCATGCTATCCATTTCTGAATAATAATTTCCTTTAGTGGTTTAATGGGTATTATATAAGTAGAGTTTGAAAGAAAAACATTTTATATTTATCAAAATACTCTACAAGCTAAAGGAACATCATCTATTGCACCTCTCAATCTTGTTTTTCATACTTGAGATATAGGGAGTCCTTTTCTTCCTCAGGTGATCCATTTAGTTGTTGGGCACTATAACTTGTTTATTTGTCTAATTCTAAAGTGGAAAAAGGCAGGACAGTCCTCTATCCAAAGTCTAGAATTCTCCAGAAGAAAAGTTTATCTAGTCTCTGATTTAGCATTTCCAGTGGTGTGTTTTCAATCACCCATATTCATTCAGGTTTTATGCCATTGATGCTTTTTCTTACACTGAATTGGAATACCAATTCTATCCATTGATCCATTCTCTAAGTCTCTAAAGATACACAGCAGAAGTCTTATTATCCCTCTTCCACTTGACAGAACTTCAATTACTTTATGATAACTATTATGCCCCAATGCCTCCAAGCTTCTGTTTTTCCAAGGCTAAAATATCCTCGGGTTCTTTGAGCGTTCCTTTCTGTCCAGGCCTTCTTGCTGTGTGAGGAGTCTTCTTTCAGTAGAGCTTGGGGCTCATGTCTTCACCTTAATGAATTGCCAAAGTTGTAAGGCCAATTCTGAGTTATTCACTACCCTAGACTTCATGCAACTGTAGGAAGCAAAATTAATAACTCCCATCTCTTTTATGCCAATCAAGACGTATTAGGGAAACCATTAATATTGGTCAGGTAATTTGTGAACCTCTGTTTTCTGCCTATAGACATGTTGCTAAATGCTATAGTTACTCTCGTGAAGTTTTAATGTTGCTAAATGCTATAGTTACTCCCATTTATGAGTGAGGCAACTGACAAAGTAATAAGACATAAAAGAAATGCATTTATATGTAATTATGACCATGGGTGTCATCATAAGAATGGAGAAAGGGCAAAAGCATTGAAAGCAGGAATGTGAAACAAGAAAAAAGAAGACAAACTCTACTGGCTGGATTGTGTCACACAGGAGCAAGAGACACACCATCAAGGAAAAGATTGGTAGATGGGACTTCAGTAGCATGAAGAACATCATTAAAAGAAAAAAATTTCATATGGAAATATAAAGGAAAAGCCACAATTTGGATAAAATTATTTTTAACCAGGGAAACTAGGACTTAACAGCCAGCAAATACATATAACTCAGTAAGAATAATTTAAAACAACAAATATGAAAAAAACAAGCAAAGGTTTTTGAATTCATGAGGAGGAAATTCATATGGCCAAGAAAAGATACTAAACTTCATTTGGGAAAAGTACCATAAAATGTAATTACTTAAAATGATATCTATAAGACTTACAACAAATATATTCATATAAGCGAGTAAACAGTAACTCATTAATTGCTGGTATGAATTTAAATGAATACGCCAACTTTGAGAGCAATTTCACAATATCAAGGTTGTTTGAATAAGTGAAAATTATAAACAATCTAAACATGTATTGACAATGAGGGAGAATATATACTTGATGTAATTACACAGCTGTATATGCTACAGTATTTCAAATACATGGACTAAATGTACTAGGTGTACCGGTTAATAATGGCGGATTTTGTAATCAAAGAAAACACGATAAATTCAAGAGAAACATCAAAAATACTTTATTTAAAGTAATGTCCATTGTTAGCTATACATTTCCCCCATCTTTCAGGTAATTTGTGGATACCATCCCAATAGAACTTTCCTTGTTTTGAGGCAAACCATTCAGAAACCCAATTTTCCACTTCTTTGTATGTTTTGAAGTGCTGCTCAGAAAGTGCGTGTGCCATTGATCGGAACAAATGGTAATCTGAAGGAGCAAGATCTGGTGAATACGGGGGGTGGGTTAATACTTCCCAAGCAAGATCTTTTAACGTGTCTTTAACTGGTTTGAAGTGTGTGATGGTACATTATCATGAAGCAAAATTACTTTGCCGTGTCTTCTGGAGCATTCTGGTCATTTCATGATCAAAGTGTGGTTCAAATTGATTATTTGTTGTTGGTAGCGATCAGTATTAATGGTCTCACCTGGTTTTAGAAGTTCATAATACACCACACCTCCTGATCCCACCAAACACACAACATTGTCTTCTTTCTGAAGTGATTTGGCCTTGCAGTCAATGTTGATGGTTGACCTGACTCAACCTATGATTTTGTACATTTGGGATTCTCTAAATAAGTCCACTTTTAATTGCCAGTCACAATTCAATGCAAAAAAAGACTTTCTTTCCTGCCATTGACATCTTCAGCAAATTTGACATATGAAGTTTTGAAGCTTATTGTCAATACAACAAAATAGCATACATATCAAATCACATATATATCAACATATGTGTAACTCCATCTATTGAAAAAAAATCTGCATTATTAACTGGTATACCTAGTACTTGTCACTAAATCTGAAAATTAATGTTGAGTAAAATATGTATTTAAATCTTAAAATGCACATGTAACTGGGAGAAAACTAGTACATCATTGAGAGGAGGAACCATATGAATATCCAGATGGGATTATTTTAGGAGAGAAGCAAGTGATTCATGTCAGAAGAGCTTTTCAAAGAGTTCTTCATATGTATCTGAATTTATTTCTTATCTTTAAAAATATACCTGAAGAAAATACTATAAATTGATAAAATTTATTTGGGCTGGGTAATAATTTCTATAATTGGTTTGTTTAAAATTTGTATAATTTTTAACCAATTATTATACTAGAGGCCCGGGGCACAAAAATCTGTGCACTCAGGGGGTCCCTCAGCCCAGCCTGTGACCTCTTGTAGTCTGGGACCCTTCGGGGCATGTCCATCTGCTGGCTTAGGCCCACTCCCCGGGGGATTGGGCCCAAGCTGGCAGTCAGACATCCCTCTGGCAGCCCGGC
>NW_005875534.1:0-11905 GCF_000147115.1 Myotis lucifugus | reverse complement strand
AAACTATTTTTTACCATGTCTGACATCTAATGGATAATATATATGTATGTGTTCAGTGCCACATGAATGATTTAATGATTAGAACACTTTCTGTCGTGTTTCATTAAAGCTAAGATGACATCAGTTAGAAGATGCGCCGACATGTACCACAAAAAAGGGCTGTCAGTTAAAGTTGGGACGTGTCATCGATTGTGAGGTGCACCTCGATTTCAGAAATGTTAAAGTGGAAAGAATTGATTACATATATCACATATCCGACTGAGACCAACTGGTGTGAGCAATAGTCACTGCAGAGTGCAGGATGGTCTAGCAGCTTAGAAGTAACCAAGGTTCGCCCAATGAGATAATGCTTAACAGTTATCTTTAAACATACTTTTATTTCACAGTACTTTTAGCTTCCATAGGTTAGCTCATTCCTAAGCCTTCAAGACTGGATCTTGACAGGTTCCTACAACTTGACAATAGGCAGCTGAATCTTCTGGAAGAAAATCTTTGCTATTGCCACTGGAGTCAGCTTGGTGAGGGAGACAGACACAGGCTCAGATGACATGTGTGGGTGACACGGGGCAGGCACTGATCCTAAAACATTCTCAGATAGTCAGCTCTTGGGATGAAAGAGGCCAGTCTTAGAGTTCAACCCCTGGCATTAAGGAGGTCGGTCCTAACCTGTATTGATAGGAGTAAGCAGGGCTCATGTTTTGATTTGCTGGCTTTAGCCAGCGAGGCGTGGGGGTTGGAGGTGCAGGACTTGATTTCAGCTGCTGCTGCTGCTGCAGGGGCAGGCCAGCTGTTTGGATTACGCGGCCGAGAACGATGGGCGCTGGGGTATCCATTTTTTCACATTTACCCTCATCTGGATCATTTTCCTGAACTTTATTAACTATGAAGCAGACTGTGTGCACTTGAGCTGAGCAGTATGATTAAACCTGACCCTTTGTCCCTGAGGTCCGAAGGAAAACAATTTAAAATGATGACCTTCTAATGGGAGTACATTAAGGATAATGAGAGCCTTCTCTCCTCTCTGCAGTGACACATTTCACTGTTTTATTTTAATAGCAGCAGCAGCTCCTCTGTGCTGACCCTTCCTCCATGGTGTGAGTCCACAAACACGGGGTCATCACCCCAGTCAGATGGCCAGAGTTGATTGGCATTCCCTTCCGACTTTGGCAATGGTTTAACCCACCAAACACCTGTAGAAATTTAAACTCCCCTTTGTTTTCAGCTTTTAAGTTTCTAATCCTATGTGCCATTTGTCTCCATTCCATTTGACTAAAACACTTCTAATGTTTTACTTTATTTTCTTAAGATTCAAAATAAGTATATTCTGTTTCTGTTTCCTTTTCTGTTTGTCTCTTGGTTTATTCTCCTTGGCCTAGGTTTAATGTGCCTTATTCCTTACTTTTTTATTGTTGTTTTTCCACTTATTTCCCTGAGGATTGTGAGTTGTAGGACTTCTTTGTATATTTTAGATATTAACCCCTTATTAGATAGGTGATTTGCAAGTATTTCTTTCCATTCGGTGGTTTGTCTTTTTATTTTGTCCATGATTTACTTTTCCCATGAGGAAGCTTTTTAGTTTGATATATTTCCACTTGTTTATTTTTGCTTCTTGTTGCCTTTGCTTTTGGAGGTGTTTTCATTGAGAACTTTTATGGTCTCAGGTTTTACACTCAAATCTGAATCCATGTTGAGTTCATTTTTGTGTATGGTGTAATCTTTTGCATGTGGCTGTCCAGTTTTCCCAGTACCATTTTGCTATCTTTATTTTATTTGCCCTTTCTTTTCTTTTAAGAGGAGGAAAGGGAAAATGATAAGGTAGATTGGGATCCAGCAAGGGAAAATCATGGTGATTGCTGGTGATATGATTGAGCACCATTTGTTTTTTTCATATCCTATATAATTAAAGCCTGATATGCTAAGTGTCCGACCGTTTGACCGGTTGCTATGATGTGTACTGACCACCCGGGGGCAGACACTCTGACCTGTAGGTTAGCTTGCTGCTGGGGTCCAGCTGATCGGGACTGGGAGAGAGGGGCCGGACACGCCCTAGAGCCCTACCTCAGTCCCTCTCTGGCCCTGATCGTGCACCAGTGGGGTCCCTTGGCCTGGCCTGTGCCCTCTTGCAATCCTGGACCCCTCGGGGGATGTTGGAGAGCCGGTTTCGGCCCAATCCCCGCAAGCCAGGCCCACCAGTGCACGTATTCGTGCACCGGGCCTCTAGTATGAAATAAAGCACTTATATGTTATAATGTATTATGAAGATTAGGATGAATGGTACAGTGTATGTGTGTGAATATGTGTGTTTTTATGTACAACTCTTGCACCTGCATAAAATAATAATCTTAAATTTTCACACTAAAGTCACAAATCTGAGATATTTTTCTGATTAATTTTAGATCCCAGTTATTAAAGCTTTTGGCATCTTGAAGCGAGCCGCTGCTGAAGTAAACCAGGATTATGGTCTCGATCCAAAGATTGCTAGTGCAATCATGAAGGCCGCAGACGAGGTAGGAGGTGATGTGTGGTTTCCTAGCGGCACCGAGCCGTGTCACCCCCTGGACGACAAGCTCTGGCGGGCGGGCGGGGCACTGTGAATGTCTGAGTGAATGCATCTCAGGGCAGGGTGGCAGCATTATCCCTTGGTGAGGACATTAATTTGGTGCTTAATCTATGGTGGCGAAATTTGTGCGTGATTGTATCCCTTCATTTTTGATTCTCTTGACTTTTCCTTTAATTTATATAGTTTAAAGGAAACTTTGAAGAGACACTGTTTATATATTTTATTTCTTATTTTATATATACACAGTTCATTTAAAAACTTGTTGTTATTTGATAATCTGTATGGAGAAAGTAATTTCACTAACCCTCTAATAATATAATCTGAAGGAAGCAAAGATAACAGTTTAAAAACTATACATAATGTTGTTCATTGCAGTACCACTTACAATAACAAATTAGAAAGTATCCAACCATAACAGCTGCTTAAATAAGTTATATGGTGATGCTGTAGAAAATTTTTTAAAGAATATCATAGAACAACCCTACCATATAAGAAGCAGTGGGAGGAAAGGTAACAAAGTATATGTATTTTGTGATCCTAATTTTGTTTAGAAAAAATGAACAGAAAACATGTGTTTTTTTTTATATATATACATACATACTCCCGTGGCTTGGAGTGGAACCTGGAAGGAGATGCCAATGCCAGTAGTCATTATTTGTGAGGGCTGGAACTATGATGGCTAACATACGGTTCTTAGTTCTCAACATTTTCTATCCTGGTCTCCTATTATTTTTATAAAAACTCGGAAAAAAAGTTTTAAAGTGAACCAATTGTTTAAGGTTCTTACTGTAAGCAATCCCTTCTGTCACCTCTGATCTGCAGGTAGCCGAAGGGAAGCTGAACGACCACTTCCCCCTGGTGGTGTGGCAGACGGGGTCCGGGACCCAGACGAACATGAATGTGAACGAGGTCATTAGCAACAGAGCCATCGAGATGCTGGGAGGCGAGCTGGGCAGCAAGAAGCCCGTGCACCCCAACGACCACGTCAACAAGAGCCAGGTCAGCATTTCCGCGCGGCTTCTCTGTGTTGGAAACGGAACAGGGCGCCTGAGATCCGTCCGATCAGCAGGCGCTGGCTTTTGGACAAGGAGGTTCATCTGCTTACATTCTCCAATGGAAAGGACTTCTGAGATGTTCTTGTCTTTCAGGAATCTCGGGTCTAATGTCTTAAACTTCATAAAATCACTTTCAGGGGGAAAATTACTTAGGACAGCTGGATTTAGGATATATGTATGTTTTTATTATTTTGGTTTATATTTTACACTCTTTATTTTGAAATAATTTAAACTTATAAACATTGCAAAGGTCCTTCAAAGAGTTTCTGTATACCCTCTCCCCAGCTCCCCTTAATTTTAAGCATCTGCTACACTTACCACTCTCAAAGATAAACATTGCTCTCTGCAGGCTGCATTAGGGTTGCTCTAGTTTTCGGCCGATGTCCTTTTTGTCTGCGGGATTCATCCTATCCCCTTCGTCTTCTCCACCTCACGGCCGCATGTCCTCTGTCGCTTTCCACAGTAGTGGGCAGGCACTTGGTCCTTTAAAACACCCGCTGATTTACTTTCTCGCACTAAGAGATGCTCCTGGTTTGTCCTGTATTTTCCCTGCCCCAGCCCCACAAGCACCCATTCTCCCAAGGAACTCCTAGACCAGCGGTTCTCAACCTGTGGGTCGCAACCCCTTTGGCGGTTGAATGACCCTTTCACAAGGGTCGCCTAAGACCATCCTGCATATCAGCTATTTACATGACGATTCATCACAGTAGCAACATGACAGTGATGAAGTAGCAACGAAAATAATTTTATGGTTGGGGGTCACCACAACATGAGGAACTGTATTTAAAGGGCCAGAAGGTTGAGAACGCTGTCAGAGGGTCAGTTCCCAGTGCTGCAGTCCTAAATATTTTGGCAAGTCACATGATTTCTTAGACAGCTTGGCTTTCCTATTTTGTTATTTGGTTAATCCTCACCCGAGGATATTTTCCCATTGATTTTTAGAGAGAGTGGAAGAGAGAGGGAGAGACAGAGAAACATCGATGTGAGAGAGACACATCTATTGGTTGCCTCCCACGTGCACCCCAACTGGGGCCAGGGATTGAGCCTGCAACTGAGGCACGTGCCCTTGAGTGGAATCGAACCCAGGACCCTTCCGTCCGTGGGCCGATGCTTTATCCACTGAGCCAGACTGGCGAGGGCGATGGCTTTCCTATTATGAAAGTGGTGCCCTAGCTCAGAATTCTCCTGAGGTTTCACTGATGCAGAAATGTTTATGAGAGACTGTACGCACCGTGTAGCTGTCAGGTATCATCGCCATCCTCACGTCACTGTGAACGGTACGCCTCTGTCCCGTGCTGACCTTCGTCGGCGGGCAGGTGTGCTGATGGGTGAGGTACCCATGGCAGGTGGGATTGGCACAGTCCCTGCAGGGAAGCAGGCTGCTGCTCCTTTGACCCTCAGCGGCCTTAGACTTGGCATTGAGCACTAAACCTTTCCGAGTTTCGAGTAGTCATTTAGGGAGGTTTTTATTCCAGTTCGGTGGTGTTGCCTCTGCTCTAACAGCTGGCCTGTCTTTGGAAAACCTCCCGCAGAGCTCCAACGACACCTTCCCCACGGCCATGCACATCGCCGCCGCCGTGGAGGTCCACGAGGTGCTGCTGCCGGGGCTGCAGAAGCTGCACGATGCGCTCGAGGCCAAGTCCAAAGACTTCGCCCAGATCATCAAAATCGGGCGGACCCACACCCAGGACGCGGTCCCGCTCACTCTTGGGCAGGTAGAGGGGTGCGCTTAGATTCGATTCACGTTGGGGGGCGGGGCCCATGGCCAGCAATTCCTCACCAAGTGACACTGGCCTCAAAGGCCAGGTGTGTAACAGTTCAGTGACAGGTTGTTCTGCATTCACCAGTCAGCAGTGGTTTTTAAAGATCTTTTTTAAAAAAGATCTTTATTGTTGAAAGTATTACGTGTCCCCTTTTTCCCCCAGTTCTATTTCGTGCAGTTAGAGTAACTTTTACGTCATTAGGAAATTCTATATTCTCACCGTACGTCCTTCTCTTTCCAGGAGTTCAGTGGTTACGTTCAGCAGCTGAAATACGCGATGACGAGGATAAAGGCTGCCATGCCCCGGATCTACGAGCTCGCGGCCGGGGGCACCGCCGTGGGAACCGGGCTGAACACGAGAATTGGCTTTGCCGAGAAGGTGGCCGCGAAGGTGGCCGCGCTCACAGGTTGGGAGATGTGACTTCCTGTCCTTCTGCTGGCCTGTGTCTGTACGGGGTGTTCTAAGGCCAGTGAAGTCTCTCTCTGTTGTCTTCATTCAAGCCAGCCCACACTCCAGGTTTCCTGACCAAACAGGCCTCTGGCTCTGCTCCGGGTGCTTAGCCGGGCCATCTCGGCCACCTCTCGGCTTCAGTGCCCTGGGCCGCACGGCCTCCAGTAGTTGTCACCAGCCTTTCTGGTCCGATGGCCTGGAAGATACTCCTCCCAGTGGGAGGAGGGTAGGGAGGTTGAGGGGGGGGGGGGGGAGGCTGTGACATCGCTCCTTGCCTGGGCGTGGGCAGACCAGACTGGGGCTGGCAGCACTGCATTCGGGAACCTCTGCGCTCCCCTAGTTCCCTGTCGGAGTGCGCCCCTTCTTTGGTTCCGCAGAGCAAGGTTGTCACCAGCTCCTTCCCCCTCCTTCGTCACGGTCAGATTTCCGGTGGCTGAGCCCTGCAGAATCCCCTGCAGTCCCATGGTGGGAGGTCAGAGTAGAGGCTCCAGCAAAGTGACCTACAATGCTGGGGCGCGGGGTGGGGGGTGGGGGGCTAGGTGTCCTCCTGCTGCAGGAACCAGAGGCTCATGGGAGATCACCGTGTAGCCACTTCTCTCACCCCTAATGCAGTCTGCTCTCTGGTGCAGGGGTGCGTCAGCCTCACCCTCGTCCTAGGATCCGCCAGGGTGTCTTGTGCTTGAACAGTTAGTTGTTCTATTCCGGTGAGGGAGAGCAGTCATGGCCAGCCTGTCCCTCTTGGTGACGTCACTCCTCCACGCAGTGAAAATCCGCCAGTGCCAGCTTTGTTACTCTTGAAAGGTGTTTCAGATACTTATTTTGAAAACAGGCAGAATCAACTGTTGGTTGAGAGATTCATTTGAATGATAAATATGTTGTACAGATGGACAGACTTGATTTTCCCTGTGGCATATGCTGTGAAAATCCTCTGAACTAAGGCCCTTTCGAAATCTGTCTTCTCTTAGTAGAGCACTATACTCTCCATAATGGTAACTAGTATTGGAGCCAGGTTATCATGTCCAGAAAATCCTTATTAAGATGCAGGTGTTAGCAGAGGAGTAGGGTAGAGATAATTGGACAATGCTTATGATGGCTTAGTAGCGAAATTTGTTTTTTAACCAAGAAGAACTGCATTATAATACGTAGATCTTCAAAATTTTGAACACAGGACAGACCGACTGAGATGGTCCCATTCATTTTGGCTCCCTCGTTTCTCCGGGGGTTCGTGGGCCCTGGGGCTCCGTGGGCCCTCGTGGGAGACGAGAACAGAACAGCCTGAGGTGGAGGAAGACTGTCCTAGGAAAGGAGCGTGGACTGAAGCTCTCAGAGTGACTTTTGCCTCCTTCTCACCTTCCCTCGAGTAGCCAGGCATCACACGTGTTTGCAGCGGGTGGAGTTCTCTTCATGATGTTTCTCGTACTTGTTTTTTCATCCTTTAAATGTGCTGGAATCGTTGATTCCACTCCTTCAGGACCTTTTGAAGATATGTAGACAAAACTTTAGTTTTAAGATACACTTGTTTATTTTTCTGAAGTGAAGTTTTTCTGTTGTGTCTGGTTTTCGTATGCTGGATGTTCTGTTCAACTTGCTGACCTTAGGAAACCACGCCCTTTCGCCTGCTGACTCACGTGGGCTGTCACCCCCTCTTCCTCCAGGCCTGCCTTTTGTCACAGCCCCAAACAAGTTCGAAGCCCTGGCGGCCCACGATGCGCTGGTGGAGCTCAGTGGCGCCATGAACACGACCGCGTGCAGCCTGATGAAGATCGCCAATGACATCCGGTTCCTGGGCTCCGGGCCCCGCTCCGGCCTCGGGGAGCTGATCCTGCCGGAGAACGAGCCGGGCAGCAGCATCATGCCAGGTACCTGCCCCGCCGGGCACCGTCAGCGCTGGTCCTCGCAGAACCGGGCATCCCCGTCCTCAGAGCCTGTCCCCTCTGGTGCGGGATCCCAGGATCTCAAAGATGGACGGGGGTGTGGGCGGCACCCTTGTTTCAGATGGTCGTTGGGGCCACCTGTGATCAGGACTCCAGGGGCCTCACTCCATCGTGTAGGAGGAAAGCGTTTTAGTGAGGAGCATGCATACTGGTTCCCACACTGGAGAATGTGTAATAGTTCTGCCTCCGCAGTCCAAAGCCAGGAGAGTTTAGCACAGGCAGGAGAGGGATCCGCATGGGTTGGAGAAAAGGGGATGTGCCAAACGCCTCCTTCCGTTTCTTGCTTTGGGGAAGTCATTTGACAGACGCACATGATGTGCATTGAAACCAGCGGAGAAGCGTGGCAGTACCGTCACGTGGCCGTAGCTGGGTGCGCAGGGACATTTAGGAGTGACTCGTGAGTTGACCTGGGGCTGGAGGAATAGCTGGTGGCAAGCTGACTGCTGCACCGAGGTGAAGGTAGAGGGTATGTGCTGATCCCAGGAGCAGGTAACGAAGTTGAGGTAGCACCATGTCAGGTGACAGGATCAGATCCGTAAAGGCCTCTGTAGTTGGACTAAAACCAACAAAGTGACTTTTGAGAGTGAACAAGAAAGACCCGACTGCAGATTCTTTTAACTCTCGGCAAGTACAGGATGAGAAGAGGTCTGACTTCAAAGTATTTCATGTTGAAAAATGACATGAGTTCAGCCGATTGCCAATTCAAGGCGATTGCCTCAAAAGGAGAAATGCTGAGTTACAGCAAAGTCTTCCAGTGCGTTGCTTTATATCCATTAGAGGGGTCTGGAATCCGTGTTCACACTTGACCTTGTCAGAGGAGGGGGGTTCTGGAGAGTCATGTGATGAGTAGGAAAATTCCAGGTGAGTGTCACCATCCTCTGAGCAGCCCCTGCGTGTGGTGAAGTCCCTCTTGTATCCGTGTTCCCACGGCAGCCTGCATGGCTCCGTCTCTCTTGTCATTGCCAGCGCGCTCTCCCCAGCCTCCAGTTCTGCGCTGGTGGGTAGCACCTTTCTTACCCACCATTGTGTATTCAGTGCCTGGCTCTGCAGACGTTCTAGAATGAATGGAAGCCATGCAGATGGAGAGAACTGTATTCCACTCTGTTTAACTCATTACTCATTAGCCATTGAATGGTTCGGTGTGGCTACCCACCTTCCTTTCTCTGGTTGGTTGGTTTCCTTAAATCGGCACTGATGGTGGGGCCTTGCTGTATTACATGCCTTTCTTCATTTAATGAAGTTAGACTCCCTTCTGGTTTTGATTATTTGACTAACCCTAACCTTCACGGGGCTCGAAGCCGTGCGTGTGTCTGATCGGAGTCCCCGGTGCTTTTCTTGAAGGCAAGGTGAACCCGACGCAGTGCGAAGCCATGACCATGGTGGCCGCCCAGGTCATGGGCAATCACGTCGCTGTGACCGTCGGGGGCAGCAACGGACACTTTGAATTGAACGTTTTCAAGCCAATGATGGTAAGTGAGCTGTGCATTAGGGTTTGGACCGAGGGCCAACCGTCTTGGTTTTTCTTTCATGAGGTTTTATAGATCTCACAGCAGGCAGCCGATGATCTGATCAGCAGTTGGAAGTCAAGTATGTATGACCATTGGAGGGTTGATCCTGGATGTTCAGTGAGGTGACTTTTAGCTTAAGGAAATCGATGGTTCGCTTTTTTAATAGAAAAGTTCTGGAAGGTAGGGTACAGTTTTCTTCCGTGTCCCTCACCAGGGGAGGTACCAGCGGCCAGAAATCAGAAGCCGCCTCAGTTTAAACAGCCCTGCTCAGTCCCAGCTCCTTGCGCTGCTGCTTCCTTCTTCCTTCTTCCCTTTCTGTCTTTTTAAAGGAGCGACGACCCTCGCGGCCCCTCCCGCCACACTCACTCCTGCTTTTGATTGTTCTCGCAGTCACTGTCCCTCCACGGCTCTCTCGCCCACACCCCCTGACTCTTCCTCCTGCAACACCTTCGCCCTGGCTTCTTCAGCATTTCCTCTCCCTTTCCTTCGCCTCTCAGTCTCCCTCTCACTGGCCTCACCTCTTCCACATGCTTTGCAAACATCATCCGGTCCCCTAACACTTCTTCCTCTTTATGAAGCTGGAACAGGATGGCATCATCTCCTTTCCCCGGCTGCAGATAATACAGCTGGCGTCCTACGAGCCTTCATTCATGTAAAACGCTGTGTCTACAATCTGGTGCAAAGTCTGCTTTTAATTTGATTAGAATGCACTAATGACAACGTTACGTAGATTGTGTCCTGGCCTGTGTCAGGCGCTGCGGTGCTGGCGACAGAGCAGTGGACAAGGCAGGTTGGTGGTCCCGGTGGCGGGGACCTTCTAGGGCAGTGGTTCTCAACCTTGGCTGCACATGAGAATCACCTGGGAATCTGTTTAAAATCCTGATTTCTGGGCCTCATCCTCCAGAAATTCTGTTTCTTTATTACTAATGTTGTGGCCCCACCCCATCACAAAGAAAGGTTGAGAACCACTGTTCTAGGGGAACAGGAAGGAGACGGCCCAGAGCAGAACCCAGGCCCATAGCTTTGTTTTCAGGTCACGTTGCAAACAGTAGACCCCCGGGCCTGGCAGATACAGGTCCGGGCAGTAATGTCTGCTCATCTCTGTTTTTCTTTTAAACAAAATCCCTTTTGTCTTTAGTAGAAAATAAGTCGAGAAAATCAACATTTGCTCTATCATACTCATTATCGCCAAGTGAATGAATCGTGAAGTTCTGTGACTTCTACTAGAGTCCATTGTTGAGAGTATAGTTTTCCGACCCTGGGGTCTTAGACCAAAGGAAATTAGGACGTGGATACGTATCCTAATACGTGTTGGGATGTTACCAGAAAGAAAGAAAATGCTAAAACAAACGAATTGATTTTATACCGTTTTTAATATTGTATGAAAGGTTATTTGAAAGTGACTCTGGAATATTTGTTTCGTTAACCATAAAAACACGTGTGATCGTTAAGAGCTGGACACCCTGACTTCCCTGATTTCCTCGCACACATGCTGAACTCTGACCTCTACATCTCTGCTCCCTCCTCCCTCCGCAGGGTTGAGCCTTCCCCCCCCCCCCCCCACTCTGTGCGGCCTCCCCCCCCAATGGGACTTCAGTCCTGCAACTGGAATTCATTCCCCTTCTCTGAGCCCTACCATTTTATACCCGTGCTTCATAATACCACAGGCTAGCTTGCATTGTAGTTATTTGCATTTGTTACTTATTCCTCTTTTAGATTTCTGTGCCCTCAAATGTTTATTTCTTTCCTATTTATTGTCCTGGGGATGGTGCCTTAAAAGTTGCAGGGGTGCTGTCTGTGTATTGAATTCCGTGTTCTCTGATGAACCAGTAGATAATACTATGTTGTTGGACGAACATAGCGAGGCTCACTAAGTCTCTCCCTCTCGTAGATTAAGAACGTGCTGCACTCGGCCAGGCTGCTGGGGGACGCGGCAGTGTCTTTCACAGAAAACTGTGTGGTGGGAATCCAGGCCAACAAAGACAGGATCGCCAAGCTGATGAACGAGTCCCTGATGCTGGTGACTGCTCTCAACCCGCACATAGGTAAGGCAAGGGAGCAGAAGGCCATTTTGAGTTCAGAATTAAAGAGCTCAAGCCATTTAAAATGCTTACAGACAGCAGTTTCCTTTCCGACATTGTTTAAGTCGAATCTTCTAGAATATTTGAAAGTGTGTTGTAAGACACTTGATATGACCTATGTTATCAGTCTTTCAAAAACTTGATCGATTATTCTTCATTTTACAGTGGGGCCTTGACTTACGAGTGTCCCGACTAACGAGTTTTTTGAGATACCAGCTGTCTCTCGGCCGATTTTTTGCATTGAGTTGATAGAGTAATTTGAGTTAACGAGCTCCTTAACGAGCTCGGTCTCGGAACGAATTAAACTCGTAAGTCAAGGCCCCACTGTATTTGAAAACGTGGTCAATTCAGAAGGAGTAAACTGATTTCCGTCTCAGTGGGATCAGGTGCGCTGTGTTCTAGGCGCTGGTCGGAGCCTCTCCACCAGGTGGCGCTGGCGACCAGCAAAGGGAGCGAATCCGTTTTTCTACCTTCTCCACCTGCTCTCCTGCGCTTCGGTTTTGTCTGAATCGAGTTAAAAAAGAGGAAGTTACCAGTAGAAGGAACAGGGTTAT
>NW_005875533.1:0-11906 GCF_000147115.1 Myotis lucifugus | reverse complement strand
GTCATAGCATTTATCAGCGTCATTCAACCCTAATTTACATAAGAACACATTACAGGCAAAATCCCACTGAAATCATCAAACAATAGTTTATGCCAGTGGTTCCCAAACTTATTTGGCCTACCGTCCCCTTTCCAGAAAAAATATTACTCAGTGCCACCTGGAAATTAATTTTTTTTAAATTTTAATAGTAATTACACAGAAAGATATATGTATTAATGTTTCTACCTTTTTTATAAAATATAGTAAAGAAAGGTATAAATTAGAAACATTGATGTTTGAAATTATGAAACTATTTATTGAACTCAGAATAGAAAGGTAATACAAAAAAAGTTAAAACAAATGCACCTGTAGCCATCACCGCCCCCTTGGATCGCTGCAGCGCCCACCAGGGGGCGGTAGCGCCCACTTTGGGAATCACTGGTTTATGCTGTTACAAATATATTATGCAAAATAGAACACTGGCACCACATTTGCATCATCCTGCTTCACAAAGATATATTGCATATAATAATGTATATTTTTAAGCTATTATGAATAATGCCATTTTATTTCAGCTTCTAATTGTTCATTACCAGAATATGGGTATGTAATTGAGTTTTGTATCTTGATATTGTATCCTGAAAAATGTCTAAACTTACCTATTAGTTCTAGAAGAGTTTTCATAGACTCCATTAGATTTTCTACATACTAGATCTACAGACCTGAAGTTAGCTAAGTATGACCCATAGCTAAGAATTAATTTTTTATATTTAAGGGGTTATTTAAAATACAAAAAAACAAAGATGGATATGTAACAGAATGCATGTGTTCTGCAAACCTAACATTTTTACTATCTGTACTTTACAGAAAAATGTTTTGCTGTTAGCCTTAACATTACATGCAGGTTTTTCACAGATGTCCTTTATTAGGTTTAAGATGTTGCCTTCTGTTTCTAGCAGGCAGAGAACTTTCACTATGAATGAATGTTTGTCTTTTACTCCATCCAGTGAGATGATCAGATAATCTTTATTTTTAGGTTGATTGATATGGCTAATTACATGAATTGATTTTAGAGTGTTAAACCAGGCCTATATTCCTTGAATAAACTCCATTTGGACAAGATGCATTATGCTTTACTATCTTATTGTATTCAATTGCTAAATTTTGTTTCAAAATTTTCTACCTATATTCATAAGAGATACTGCTCTGTAGTTATCTTTTCATTTTATTTCACTTGTGTAATTTGTATCTTTTGAGGAATTTGTTCACTTCATCCAAGTTGTCTCTTGAATACTTACCCCCATTATTATTTTGAATGGCCTTCTTTATCCCTGGCAACATTTTTTGCTCTGAAATTAATATTACCTGATATCAATATACACAATGCAGGTTTATTTTGCCCAATGTTAGTATAGTAAAGCTTTTCCCATCCTTTTGGTGATTTTCTGGCCGGTCCTGCCCCCTATTGAGGTATGGGGGCCAATCAGGGTGGGGCTGGCCATAGGAAGGCACCACAGGCAGTTGTAGGGCTGGCCCTGCCCCCTGGTCAAACTCTCAATCAAGGGGACAATTTGCATATTAGCATATATAGGATGCTTCTTGTAGGAAGCATATGATTGTTTCTTGATTTTTTAATCTAATCTCACAATCTCTGCCTTTTCATTTGGGTGTTTGTAGCATTTATATTTGATGTGATTATTAACATAGTTAAAATTGATGCTATCATTTTCTTATTTATTCTTTGTTGCATCTGTCGTTTGTTTTTCTTTTTAAGTTATGCATGTGTCATACTCATTTCTGTTGCTAACTGAGAAGGAGTAGAATAAATACAGGAGGAGATATAGACATATGTACTCTCCTTAGCAATTTTGACATATCTCAGCTTCTTTTTATGAATCCTGTATATTTATTCTATGCTTAGATTTTCATCTTTTGTATATTTTACTTTAATATTTTTGTTTGTTAAATGGTTGGGTTGTGGGTGGATTTTATCTTCTTTCTTGTACAGATCAATGGGATTAGAGTTCCAGAATTTTATTTTTATAGCCTCCCATTAGACTTATGTTATATTTCCACTTAGATGCACAATAATAAAAAAGGCAATAAAACATGGTATTTTTTTCAAAAAATGTGCTTTTCACTATCATTCAGAATCACTTGCTCATTCCAGTTATGTTATCCTATATTAGGAAAGCATCTACCAGTCTATTTTGTGTTCTAGTACTTAGCATGGTCATGCATTTTACGTTATCTGTTGTTCTATTTAACAAAGAATGTCCATTATTTTTACTCTGAACTGTAAATATCTCATGGTAGGTATAATTCTTTACACAAGGTAATAGTCTCTCACCACTTTCTATTTTCATTTGTTTCTTTTATTATCATTATACTGGGAGACTTCATTTATTAAATATATTTCATTTATTAAATATATAAATAAGTATAACATTTATTTCAATATAAAATATTTTTTAAAAGCAAAATAACTTACGCAGGTCCATAGTTACATACAAACATTACAGGGTCACCTTTCCCAAGTTTAGGACAAACTGTCATTGCACAACCAACTTTGTATGAATCAGCCCAAGCTACCTATAAGGAAAGGAATTCTTAATTAAAATATGCAAAACACCTCTATGCCACAATGCACTATAATCTTAGTCATGTGATAAAAATGAGTAGACAGAAATTCTTATTGGCTATTTTAATTTGTAATATTTAGTTTAAAACAATTTTTTAAAAGGCTGCTTTCTTGAAGGCTACCTAACTAGATTTATCTCACTGATAATTTTCATAAGTCAAACAATATAATATGTAGTCAAAATAATATTTTTTCTAGATGATTTATTAAATAAATTATTTTCTCCATGGTTATATAATACAATTAATATTAAAATCACAGTGTAAATAAAAACAGTTATAGACTTTTATTTCTTTTTCTCTAAAACCTTCTGCTAGTACTTAGTTTGTGATCACATTTTAAAAGTTGTGGTCTTAACCATAATCTCATCTCTGTCAAATTATAAGACTCAGATAGATACAGAGACTAAGAATATATTGAGTTTATTGCAAAAAACAAAACATGATTTCCATAAGGAGGGTGAATATTTTTGTTTCATTGTAAAGAATAGCAGTATTCAAAAGAAGAAGATTCCTATGGAAAACTAACCATGGGTTGGGAGGAGGGGAGAAACAAAGAGATTTAAAAAAATTAGTATTCTTTTGTGACAATGATAAAGTGGAATTTTCTTCCATTTCCTAAATAAAGAAAAAGGAAAATGCTAATTTACTCCACATGGAAAACAAAATAACAAAGGAAAATTGGTATAGATTTTGATAACACTAATAAATTTTCTGAACCCATTTATTTTACAATTCAATTAATATAATCTGTTGATACATCTTATAAACTGATGTATTAGTCACTATTTCCCATGACCTGGGTATAGCTGTAATCAACAGTTTTGCAAAATATGTTTTAATGGCTGTTTGCCTGAGGCAGCAAAGTACAATAAAAGCACTGAACAGAAAAGATATGAGTTTTGGTTCGAACCATGTGTGTGTCTTTTGAGAGTGATAGATCAATTCTGACCTAGTTTACCACTTAGTAAAATGAGATTAAGCTAGTTCCTTAAAATACCCATTCCTTTGGAATGTTTTAGAAAGTTAATAAACTATACGACTACACGTATATATATTTTTAAAGAAATTCACGTTTAAAAATTTGGTTAATGAATAACTGACTACACCATGAAATTTTATTGCTTAATATATCTGAATTGTGACATTTTTTGACTTTTGGAATGGTAAAGATAAATATTGAACATGTATAGGTTTAAAATGTTTACTTTCCTAAAGGAACTAAATGTAACATTAATATGAACATTGGTTGTAACTTCAATACAAATATCTTCAGATGGTAACAGTGAGAACATTTTACCTTATTTTCTTTAGAACACTAAGCAATATACAGTTGTTGAGCCAATATGAAGAAAGCCCCTATTCCTAGCTTTTTACACATCTGTGTACATTATCCAATGCGGAGTGAGCTCATGGTTCTGCTGTAAAATGCAAAGGGACAAGGGGTATTTGAAAACAGGTTCCTTTCCCCCCAACAGTAAAAGAGGAGACAAATGATTACGTAAAGGCTGTGACTCAGCGTTGATGCCATAGTAGGAATACTGCATTCTGCTTGTTATCAGGACACCTGACAATTGATCCCATTCTCTCAATTTTTCTAGCAGTAACCAAACCATAATCATTGTATAAAACAACTATTCTGAGAAGGATTTCTAAACTTATAGCATCCTGTTGTCAGACAAATTTAAACGGAATAGGAGCTGCTAATTTCTGTGTTCAGTGAACCTCTGATAAGAATGGCATGCTTTCAGACACTGTATGTTAATTCAACTTAGACAGATAAGTTTGGAGAAGAGAGCTCTTCTCTTGCTTAAATGGTCCATCCTAGGGACTCCATGTTATGCCTAAAATGTGTTTCCATTTCTCACCCAAAGTCTCTCAACAACCAACCAAAAGAATTAGAAAAATTATCTACACTAACAAAAGCATAATATGCTAATTAGATCGGATATCTTCCGGATGTCCTTCTAGACCAGTGGTTCTCAACCTGTGGGTCGCAACCCCTTTGGCTGTCAAATGACCCTTTCACAGGGGTCGCCTAAGACCATCCTGCATATCCTGCAAAAGATATGAGTTTTGGTTCGAACCATACATTACGATTCATAACAGCAGCAACATTACAGTTATGAAGTAGCAATGAAAATAATTTTATGGTTGGGTCACAACATGAGGAACTGTATTTAAAGGGCCAGAAGGTTGAGAACCACTGTTCTAGACAAAGCCACGGTGGCGGGTGCCAAGGCAGAGGTGGTTAGGAGCAATCAGGCTGGCAGGGGAAGGAAGTTAAGGGTGATCTGGCTAGCAGGGGAGCAGTCAAGGGGTGAACAGGCCAGCAGGGGAGCAGTATTGGGTGATGAGGCCAGCAGGGGAGCAGTTATGGGGTGATCAGGCTGGCAGTGAAGCAGTTAGGGGGTGATCAGGCCAGCAGGGGAGAAATTAGGAATGATCAGCTGGCAGGCAGAGGTGGTTAGGGGCGATCAGGCAGGCAGGGAAGCAGTTTGGGGCATCAGGCCGGCAGGAAGGTGAGTGGTTAGAAGACAGCGGTCCCAGATTATGAGAGATGTACCTAAACTGGCAGTTGGACATCCCCTGAGCGGTCCCAGATTGGAGTGGGTGCAGGCCAGGCTGAAGTACACCTACCCACCTCCATGCACGAATTTCATGCACTGGGCCTCTTGTAGGAAATAAAGGTCTTCAGGATACTGGACATATGACAACAAAGGATAATGTCTCCTGAGAGTTCAGGTTGGGGAAAGCTGTGAATTATACAATTATCTCAGCTTGTTGCTTTGAGAACGTTTCCAGGCCATGACTGGTGGGGTAGGGGTGTTAGAGAAACCAAGAGGAGCCTAATGGATCCACATGGTTGAGAGACAGCTGAGAGTCTGTGGAGACCAAGGAGGCAGGAGTTTGAGTGGTGTAGTACCTCAGTGGTGAAAATCTAACAGTGACACTACTATGGATACCTCCAGTAGGTTCCCAACATCAATTCAGCAGAGCACTAATCAGAGCATGCATTTGAAGAACTACCCTAGACCTTGAAATGAACCATCTATAAAAAGTAAATGAAAGAATACAGGAACTTACATTGGGCCAGGAGTAGGGCCTTTTCCAACAGCTCTACTGGCAGGTTTCATAATTTCTGGGGCACTGGGTAGAGTAGGCAGAAGGATTTTGTCTCCATCTAACATATTTTAAAAGCAGGAACCAAAAGGATCAAACAAATTCCAGGTAACTTAACTGAATCCCAGAAGAGAATTCAAGAATATTATAGGCATATAAAAAAATCGAGCATCCAAGAAGGCAAGATTTATAAAGTTGAGGATATAATAAAACATACCTAATGTGATAAGAAGCAGAAAAAATGTACCCATAAGAAAGATGGATAATCCATTCAAACTACCCCAGAACTAACATAGAGAAGACATTAAAATAATTATTGTAACTATCTCATATAGTTGAAAAGGTAGATGAAAGGTCAAATATTCTTGATATAGTTACCGATTATGTAAAAAAGACAAAAATCAAGCTTTTAGAGATGTAAATTTTAACATCTAAGATGAAAAAATAAACTAATTGTTATTAATAGTGGATTAGACATTACAGAAGGAAAGAGTTGTAAACTTCAAGATAAAGCAATAAGACTATGAAATTAATCACAGAGAGGAAATACTTGAGAAAGAGAAGAGAACATCAATAACCATTGGAAAATTCAAGTGGCCATCAATATTGGTGTCTAGAATCTGGGCAGACAGAAGTCAGTAACAAAAATATTTCAAGAATAATATCCAGCATTTATCAAAATTTGCTTTAAATTATAGTCCTATAGTTCTAAGAAACTCAGTAAATGGCTGCACAAAAGGTAAAGCAAACTTTAGTACAGTATGAAATGGCTACAGATTGTTGTAAAGAAAGAAATTTATACAAATGGTCAAAAGACACATGAAAAAATGCTGAAAGTCACTAATCATTAGAGAAATGCAAATTAAAATGACAATGAAGACAAAAGATGGCGGCTGGCAGGACAGAGGTGAGGGATAGGATGTGAATGAGTGAGAGGGTGAAAGGAGAGTGTGTGGATGTGTGTGGTGTGTGTGTGAGTGAGTGAGGGACAGTTAAATACGACAGCAGGGGCTGGCAGTCTAGACTCTTCTGGACAGGGAGCACCTACCATAGCCGTGGACACTCCCTAGGCTGCGGGCACAGAGCCCACACCACCTTGAAGGGAGAGCAGCCTCATCTAGGAACTCATCAACACCACCACCCAGACAGCCCTTGGACACTGCCTGCGACCCGGCAGCCACTCCAGCCAAAATCCTGCTGCCCGACCCGCAGACCTGCAGACCCTAGGACCTCTACCTCTAAGGTGCACCGTTCCAGCAGCAGTAAGTGCAGCTTCCCCATCCCAGCGGCAGACCTCCGCACAACACAGACATGTGCTTCCAACACACAGGCCTATGGAGCCCACCACCCCACAGGCAGCTCTTGGGAGTCACTGCGAGCCCCCACTGGGTGTGATATTGTGCAATCGGGGATGCACTGCCCCCCAGTAGAAATTCTGAAATCACTCTTCCTGAATAACTGCTCACAGACACTGTGGCACAACTCTAACTCCAAGGCCCCTCAGGGTGCATCAGAACTCTGTGCCACAAATGCACTGCCACAGACGCAAGCTTCCAGCACTCAGGCCTCTGGAGCCCACCACTCTACAGGCAGCTCTTGGGAGCCTCTGTGAGCACCCACTGGGTGCGATATTGTACAGACAGTGGCGCACTGCCCCACAGTAGAAATTCTGAAATCACTCTTCCTGAATAACTGCCCACAGACACCGTCGCACAAATTCAGCTCCAGGGTCCCTCAGGGTGCATCAGAGCTCTGCACCGCAAACGCACCACCACAGAGGCGCATTTCCAGCATGCAGGCCTACTGTGCCCACCACTCCACAGGCAGCTCTTGGGAGCCACAGTGAGATCCCGCTGGGTGCGATATTATACAAACAAGGAACATGCTGCACTGCAGTAGGAATTCTGAATCCACTCTTCCTGAATAACTGCCCACAGACACTGTCACACAACTTCAATGCCAGGGCCTTTCAGACTACATCAAAGCTCCACACCACAAACGCACCGCGAGTATCCCTGTGAGCTGCCACTAGGAGTATGTGTATCCAACCATGGGCTCAGCAGCAAAAACTGAGTCTTCCTACCCCATAGCTGCAAAACTCTGGACACTACAGTTGTGCTTTTCCAGTGCACAGGCCTCATGAGTCCTGAGCACACTGCTCCACAGGCAGCTCTTGAGTGCCGCTGTGAGCCCCCATTGGGTGCGCCCTTATCCAAAAAATGATGCACTGCCCAGGCAGTAAATATTCTGAATAACCTCATCCTGGATACCTGCCCACAGAAACTTTGATAGCTTGGCTTCATCCAGGGCCCTTCAGAGTGTGTGAGTGTGTGTGCTGTACTGGCAAACACACCGTGGGTGTCCCTATGAGTCGCCACTTTGTGCATGTGTATCCAACCAAGAAAGCAGCAGCAAAAACTAGTCTTCCCACCCTACAGCTACAGAACTGTGGACACCACAGTTGTGCCTTTCCAGAGTGCAGGCCTCCTCAGCCTCACCACCCTGACAAATGGCTTCTGGGCACCTCTGTATGCCCCCGCTGGGCATATGTGATTCCAACCAAGGATGCAAGGCAGCAATAATTGGGACATGCCCCTCCCCAGCTGCTGACATCTGGACTCCGCAGTTGCACCTTTTCAATTCGCAGGCCTACATCAGGAAAACCCAAATAGCTCAAGTAGGGGGTTAAGCTAGATTACCAAGCCCAGGAGACCTGAGAGATCACACCAGCAGCACCATCCCCAAAAGAACCTGGGTAACAACAGAGTCAGATCTAGGACACAGAAACAAAACCGTACAGCAAAACTTGGGAAGACAAAAAAGCAACCCCCAAAAGAAAGAAAAATCACCAGAAAGGGAAGTAAATGAAATGGAGGCAAGTAACATTTCAGAGAAAGATTTCAGAGTAATGGTTCTAAGGATGCTCAAACGTCTGGATGACAAATATATACAACTCAATGACAAATACACACAACACAATGAGAATTATAAGGAGCTAAATGAGAATGTCACCAACATGAAAAGGAAGGAAACAAGGGGAAATGAAGAATGACATAGCTACAATAAAGTACACAATGGAAGGCTTAAACAGTAGACTACAAGAGGCTGAGGACCGCACTAGCGAATTAGAAGTCAAGGTAGGAAAAAGCACACAAATACAGTAGCAACTGGAAAGAAGACTTAAAAAGCAAGAGGAGAGCCTAAGGGAGCTTTGGGACAACACAAAACAAAACAACATCTGCATAATAGGGATACCAGAAGGAGGGGAAGAGAAGCAAGGAATAGAAAACCTGTTTGAAGAAATAATGACAGAAAACTTCCCCAATATTGGCAAGAAAAAAAACTACGCAAGTCTAAGAAGCATATAGAGTCCCAAATATGATGAAGCCAAAAAGACCAACACCAAGACACATCATAATTAAACTGGCTAACATCAACAACAAAGTAAGAATCTTAAAAGCTGCCAGAGAGAGACAGGAAGTTAGATATAAGGGATCTCACATTAGAATATCGACTGATTTCTCAACAGAAACACACCAGGCCAGAAAAGAATGGAATAAAATATACAAAGTGATGCAAACCAAGGAACTGAATCCCAGAATACTATACCCAGCAAGGCTATCATTCAAAATTGAAGGTGGAGTCAGGAGGGGCTAAGAGTGCTTATTATCACCAAGCCAGCAATGCAAGAAATGCTAAAGGGACTGCTGTAAAAAGAAGAAACAGAAAGGCAAGAAAAAACACAAATATTAAGAATAAAAAGGATGACAAACAAGTAATAAAAAATAATAACATTAAACATAAATGGATTAAATGGCCCAATCAAAACAAATAGGGCAGCTGAATGGATAAGAAAAAATGACCCATATATTTGGTGTCTGCAAGAGACCCACCTCAGATCAAAGGATTCACACAGACTGATAGTGAAGGGATGGAAAATATTTTTCAGGCAAATGGAAATGAGAAAAAAATCTGGGGTTGTGATCCTTATATCTGACAAAATAGACCTCAAAGTAAAGGGAGAAATTCAACAAGAAGATATAACTCTGGTAAACATATATGCATCCAATACAAGAGCACCCAAATACATAAAACAACTTCTGGAAGATATCAACGGAGAGATCGGTAGCAATACAGTCATAGTAAGGAACTTTAATACCCCAATGAAACCATTGGATAAATCCTCTAAACAGAAAATCAGCAAGAAAACAGCAATCCTAAGTGACTCACTAGATCAGATGGACTTAATTGACATCTTCAGAATATTTCACCCCAAAGCCACAGAATATACATTCTTCTCCAGTGCATACAGGACATTTTCAAAGATAGACCACATATTAGGACACAGGCAAAGTCTCTTCAAATTCAAGAGGATAGAAATCATATCAAGCATCTTCTCAGATCACAGTGGCATAAAACTAGAAATCAACTACAATAAAAACAATGAAAAAAAATCAAACACTTGGAGGCTAAAAAGCATGCTATTAAACAATGATTGGGTTACCAAAGAGATCAAAGAAGAAATAAAAGGCATCCTGGAAACAAATGACAATGAAAACACAACAATCCAAAATCTATGGGACAGAATGAAAGCAGTCCTGAGAGGGAAGTTCATAGTTCTACTAACCTACGTCAAAAAAAAAATAAATAAAAGGTAATAAATTATCTAACCCTGCAACTTAAAGAATCAGAGAGAGAGCAACAAGAAAAGCCCACAGTATCTAGGAGGAAGGAAATACTAAAGAACAGAGCAGAAATAAATGACATAGAGATCAAAATAACAATACAAAAGATCAATGAAACCAAGAGCAGATTCTTTGTTTTTTTTTTATTTTTTTTTATTAAATCTTTATTGTTCAGATTATTACATTTGTTCCTCTTTCCCCCCCCCCCATATCTCCCCTCCTTCCAGCTCCCACCCCACCCTCCGCCCTCACTCCCCACCCACTGTCCTCATCCATAGGTGCACGATTTTTGTCCAGTCTCTTCCCACATCTCCCACACCCCTTTCCCCCCCAAGAATAGTCAGTCCATTCCCTTTCTATGTCCCTGATTCTATTATAATCACCAGTTCATTCTGTACATCAGATTATTTATTCACTTAATTCTTTGATTCACTTGTTGATAGATGCATATTTGTTGTTCATAATTTGTATCTTTACCTTTTTCTTCTTCTTCCTCTTCTTAAAGGATACCCTTTAGCATTTCATATAATACTGGTTTGGTGGTGATGAACTCCTTTAGCTTTTCCTTATCTGTGAAGCTCTTTATCTGACCTTCAATTCTGAATGATAGCTTTGCTGGATAAAGTAATCTTGGTTGTAGGTTCTTGGCATTCATCACTTTGAATATTTCTTGCCACTCCCTTCTGGCCTGCAAAGTTTCTGTTGAGAAATCAGCTGACAGTCGTATGGGTATTCCCTTGTAGGTAATTGAGTCTCTTTCTCTTGCTGCTTTTAAGATTCTCTCTTTGTCTTTTGCTCTTGGCATTTTAATTATGATGTGTCTTGGTGTGGTCCTCTTTGGATTCCTTTTGTTTGGGGTTCTCTGTGCTTCCTGGACCTGTAAGTCTATTTCTTTCACCAGGTGGGGGAAGTTTTCTGTCATTATTTCTTCAAATAGGTTTTCAATATCTTGCTCACTCTCATCTTCTGGTACCCCTATAATTCTGATGTTGGTGCGTTTGAAGCTGTCCCAGAGGCTCCTTACACTATCTTCGTATTTTCGGGTTCTTTTTTCATTTTGCTTTTCTGGTTGGGTGTTTCTCGGTTCTTCGCATTTCAAATCTTTGACTTGATTCTTGCGCTCCTCTGGTCTGCTGTTGGGAGTCTGTATAATATTCTTTATTTCAGTCAGTGTATGCTTACTTTCTAGTTGGTCCTTTATCACCCCATCGAGGGTCTCATTAGATTTCCTGTACATCTCATCAAGTTTATCAACAGCCTCTAGAAGCCTCTTGAGAGACCTCAAAAGTGTGGTTCTGAACTCAATATCCTCCCTTGATAGTTTTGTCCTGTTTCTTTGTCTCCGCATTTTTTACGCTTTCTTGGTGTACCCCCTAGTGGTCTTTATGCACAGTCTTGTTGTAGTTAAGCCTTGATTGTTGTAGTTAATACTAGAAGGGTTTTACCTCCAGGCCAATTGGCTGTGAGAATCAGCTGTGT
>NW_005875532.1:0-11909 GCF_000147115.1 Myotis lucifugus | reverse complement strand
TCTTTTTACTTTTTCAATTAACTTATATAGCTTAACAAAATTACCAAAAATTCTCACAATAGGATTGTTAATAATACTGCTTTATTTTATATTTTGATGTAGGTAGAGTTGAGATATATTCTCTTTTCTATTCCTGATATTAATAATCTGTGTTTCTTCCTCTTTTAAAACCATTCTTACCAGGGTTTAATAACAATAATTTAATAAGAAAAATAAGAACAAAGTTTGGCTTTGTTGATTTTATTTATTTCATGTTTGCTTTTTATTTCAATATATTTCTTCCCTCTGTTACCATTTAATATCTCTGTCCCCTGAGTTTAACTTTCTGTTCTCTTTATAGTTTCTGAACATGAAATCTTTGATAATTTTCAACTTTATATACCTCTATACATGTCCCTCTAAACACACCTTTAACTGTATCCAGCAGATTTTGATATCATTATTTTATTTTGTTCAGGATTCTTTCTAATTGTTATTGTCCTATTCTCTTTGACCCAGGCAATATTTAGAAGCATATTTCTTAATCTGTATTTTTTGAGGAATTTTAAATTTGAGAAGATACCTCAGGGAAGTGGTCAAAGGTGATCACACTAAGCGCTGAGGCTGCATTTGAGTCTGTGTTGGTATGCCAGACCCTTGTCCTGTTCCCTCTTGATTTAATGAATTACTCTGTATCCATCCAATCAATTCTTTTTTTTGCTTATGTTACCAGAGTTGCTTTCTGCTTCATATAACTAAGAGCCCTAAAGGACACAATCTGTTCACAAAATACCCTGCTCTGTAATGCCTTGTTATCCTCCTACTCAAATTTTACCCCATAGCCATGGTCCAGTTTAAGTCATACTTTTTTTAAAAAGTCTACAAACTCTTGACTTTATTTTTTAAAAACTAATAACACCGTTTTTCCTGATTCATTAAATTATGTTATATTTAATTAATATGAAGCATTCTTTCAATACCCAGACTCTTAGAGCTGGGAAGTAGTTAGTTAGGAAGCTTTGAAATTATGTAGGAGATAAGACCCTGGGTAGGTAGGCAGTGAGGTTCTATTTGGACACACTAAACCTAGCACAGTTCCCTTAGCTATTACAATGCCTACACCCTTTTTCCTCAGAAAAAAAATCTGCAGAGATTTGGAAAGTGTTATCCTGTCTGTATAGAATCTTTACTTTGACTTTCTGCTCCATTAATTATTCCTGAAAGGAGATGGCCTCCAGCCTCCTGTCAGCCTGCACATAGACCCCGGATTACATGGTACTTACCTTGTCAATGGCTTTCATCTGATGGAACAAAGCATGTCACTCATGATGTGTTCTGATGATTGCAGGTTAGAATAAAACTCCTACATGATAACTATAATCTATTTTAACTTTGCACTCACTCGGCAACAAAATATATTTCTATGTTGCAGGAAAAGAGACTTTTACTAAAATATGATTAGAAATAACTTTCTATTTAAGGCATTTTAAATAAACCCCCAATGCAACCCCTTAACCACTGAATAATTCTGTGGCATAAGAGTGATTGTCCTTTTGATAAAATGTCTTACAGGTTGGGTTTAATTCTTTTAAAATTATACATTGAAAAAGTAATTTATGAGCTAAGTATGTTTCAAAGAGATTATTTATTTCCCAAAGGGCATGCCACAGTATTCATCAGAGTCACTAAATTATACAGATTAGTATATATGAAAATGTAATTTAAGTATAACTTTCAGGAATATGTCAACCTTTCACTACATGAAGTAAAATTATCCAAAACTCATTATTGTTTAAAATAGAAAGTGAGTATTTCAAAATAATGAAATAAGTTATCAAATACTAAAGAAAGATACACAATTTTAATCCAACAAAATTTAATAATATTAGTGCACTGTATCTATGTGTGTGTGTGTGCAAAATTCAAGAAAGGTAGATATATTGTGGTGGATACATCTCATAATATCTTTGTCAAATCCCATAGAATTTATAACACAAATAGTGAACCCTAATGTAAAATATGGGACATTGGTTAATAGTAGTATATCAATAGTGGCTCATCAGTCCTAACACATTGACCACATTTAATGTAAAATGTTAATAATAGAAGAGATGGAGGGAGGAATGAGGGAGGGAGGGGTTACAAGAACTCTGTGTAATATCTAATCTGCTCAGTTTTTCTGTAAATGTAAAACTTCTCTTAAAAGTCTATTAATTTCTAAAGGCAAGGTCTAACTTTGTGTTAATTATAACACACTGAAGGGGCCAAAGAGCCACATGTGGCTCGCGAGCCGCAGTTTGCCAAGCTGCAGTTTGCCGACCGCTGGCTAGACCATGTTTCCTAGGTGTGTAGTAGGCTATACCATCTAGGTTGGTGTAAGTGCCTCTATGATGATGAAATCGCCTAGCAACACATTTCTCAGAATATTTCCCTGTTCTCAAGCAGTGCGTGCATGACTATATTCCAAAGTTTGAATTCTAAAGATTTTCTGAAGGTGTCTCAGGGGCTGCCACCTAGAGGGAGCGTAATACAAACGACAGCCCCTCTCTTTCCCTAATGCACCATTTTCAACAGAGAAACTCCCCTGAGATTTGTTTTGTGAATTTAAATCTCTCTCGGGTTACTCAAATAAAATATTGCACCTTCAGAAATAGTTCAAAACCGCACACTCTCTTGATAAAAGGTGTTTGCTTATCAGGATGAATAAGTCTGCAGTGGTTTATTCTATTCTCTCCTCCCCAGCACACCGTTGACCCTCCCTGCCTTGCTTTTCCTCTCGAACCACTGAACTACAGTCATGCTGCTGAATCTTTCTCTGCTCATTAGAGTCTTATCACCTGGGAATGCCTTGCCTTCCTTCCTTTCCTTGGTTAACTTTGACGCACACCCTTAGACTCATTTGAAGAGGTGCCTATCTGTATGTAACTTCCCTGACACCCCAAACTGCATTTGTTATTCCACCTCATGATTGCTTTTTACATATTGCTTGGAGCACATTTCCACATTTTATTTTATTGCTTCTTCAGTGAGTCAGGTTTGTCCTTTGGGACTCTTTTGGTCTCTTCTCTTTCCTATTTATACCCACTCCCTTGGTGATCTCATCCAGCCCCATGCCTTTTTATATCATCTATATGTGGATGATTCACAAAAGTATCACCAGTTTTGATATCCCCGCTGAAATAAGATTTGTATAATAAGTTTCTTATGTAAATTTTTAATTAGATGTGTAATAGACTAGGTGGCTCAACTTGTTCAAACTGAACTTGTTGGCATCTCTATCCCAAACCTAGTCCTTCTGAGATATTCCACTTTTAAGCTAATGGCAATAGCATAAGCTCAATTGTGAGGCCAAAACTCATGAACTCACTCTTGAATCCTTTCTCTTTAAAAATTACTATCTGAGCATGGCCGGTATTGCTCAGCAGTTGAACTCTGACCCATGAACCAGGATGCCTCTGTTCGATCCCCCGGTCAGGGCATATGCCTGAGTTGTAGGCTCAATCCCCAGTAGGGGGCATGCAGGAGGCAGCTGATCGATAATTCTCTCTCATTATTGATATTTCTATCTCTCTCTCCCTCTTCTTTCCTCTCTCTAAAATCAATAAAAATATATTTGAAAATTACTATCTGACATTTAATATAATCCCTTTAATTTTATTATCAAAATATACTCTAGTAGTTCAAGGTCTAGCATTTCAGTGCAATCCCCTTAAAGCCCAGCCCTCCAGCCAATTATAACTCAAAGTGACTACCTAAAAACTAAGTGGCGCAAATAAAAGTCGGCAGATGGGTGTGGAGAAGTAATCAGCATGTTAAATTGAATTTATTCTTTGCCCCCACTATGGCTTCATCACAAAGATATTCCTCAATAGTGGAGCAGAGTAGCATGGCTAACACTGCAGAGACCAAGTCATCAGTATGGCCCAGAAAGAAGGTGATGTGAACCAGAAGGTGAGGGGAAACTGTGGAGGGGAGCGAGCTAGAGAAGAGGATATCTAATTCTATGAACGGATCTATAAATTCTTCATCTGAATACTGAAACTCACATGTATAAGATCACTACATATCAGCAGATCAAGGGCTTTGAGAACTGAAGTGAGATGTGTAGAATGCTGCCCAGTCTGAACCTAACTTGACTACTTTTGAAGACAAAACTATAAACATTCTCCAGAGGATTTTAATAGAACCCAGAGCTTGTACAAATAGATTATTTACAATGTCTGACTTATTCTACTTAGCTTAATCCCTTCAAGGTTCATGCATGTTGTCACAAGTGGCAGAATTTTCTTTTTCTTATGACTGAATAATATTCTATTGTGTTTATGTACCCATTCAGATGGACATGCATATTGTCTCCATATCTTGGCTACCGTGAATACTGCTTCAATGAATACGAGAGCGCATTATGCCATGTTGGTTTATACAAGTTTTCATAGGAATGCTCTACTTTCTGGTGGTGAGGGAAATACGAACTATGTGTTTTTTTATCTTTCTTCCCTATGACAATTTCAGGTCCATGAGTGTGGATTTTTTGTTCTATTGGAAAAGTTGCTGGCACATAGGGGTCATATAATAAATATTTGTTGTTGACTTACTGTTTTGGGAGGCCGCACTGTCATCTGGTTACCTGAAGATCTTTATGATTCCACTGAAGGCCTATGGACTGGTATCCTATAGGGATGATGTCCAAACCCTTTGGCTGTTAGATACTGCAACTCTCACTCCTGATTATGTTTTCTGGAATGAGAAGAATAACATTTTTAAGATCCTGAAGATAAATCACAAATACTAATTACCATTTGGTACATTTTCTGAGCACTAATTAATGCATTTTGTTAAAAAGATGCTGCTACTACTTCATCATCAGAATGATTCATTTTAATGGGCCATGCTTTAAAAATAACCAAAACCTTTCATCACTTGGTAAAATCATCTGCAACCTTTCATCTTCTAATAGCTATTTTCCATTATACCTGCTACCACCTCCACCCTCAACACACACACAAAGAACTCTTCTGAAAAACTCCATCTGTCACTCTTGGTAATGAAACAATAGCTTCTACTACCCTATGTTTCTAGGCTGATTTCTTCAACAAGTACAATAATAACAGATTTACTAATAAATGTGTTTTATGTTTATCATCATTCTTTTAATTGATTGTCTTGGGAATAAAGGCAGAAAATATTAAGATTTAATTCAAAATAGGAGAGAAGGAGGAGACAATGAAGCAGGCCTGAGCTGAGGAGGGGTAGCTTTATTTTTACTTAGTATGCTTCAAATTAGAACCACACAGCACAAATCACCGTTGGTTGTTTTGTGAAGACTGTAAGTCTATTAAAATTTGTGACTCGGTGCCATCAATTTATTTAACATCAACCATCTAGCTATCATTCACATATCTCTAGGCAGAACAGAACTGAAATATATGGATTATCAATTTGTGATATTACATTTCTTCATATATTTGTGTAACTTATTTTATGTAAAGAGATTGAGTGCTGTGCGGGGAAACATGTGGGAGAATGAGCTAACCTCAGGATTGGCTGTCCCTTCATTGTCTGGAACAGTTACGCTCTGTCCCAAATGTGCATTTTCTTCTGAGTAAAAGAAAAAAGGACATGAAACAAAACAGTCCTAGAGACATACCCGTTATAGTCGGCAGATGAATGATCCTCTACTGTGACATGTGTATGCCTCCTGGTACTGTCAGTCCTCACCTTAAAATTAAAAATAAATAAATGTTTATACATAGATTCCATTAAACTATTCCTAGTCTTTTGCCTTGAGCTAATACCGAAGAAACTCGGTTTTATTCATCTTGATATCTTTTAATGATAATTTTTAATGCCTGAGTATTATGATAAAGGCCCTTATACACAGTTATTTTGGGAAACTGGCTTTGCTTTTAGGACTGACTTCAACCCCAAGATATATTTATAGATAACAAATCACATTTATTGAATTTTCCACTTTTCTCCCTTCTGATTTAAAGAGTTTCACCTCTTTTGTTCTTGCAGATGTATATTTTAGCCTGAATGTAATAAATATTAATGAGTTGGTGGTGTTTGCCCAAATAGCTGTTAGCAGACTCGAAGGAACACACTGTTACAAATGGACACAATTCCTTGATGTAGTTTCTATGGATGAGCCTCATTGTAGGGAAGTATGCACATCTGATATACATTTAACATTTAATCTTTCACTCATTCGTGAATATACCTAACAGAGAATTCTGACTTTGTACTAATTACTGTGTTTAGTGTAGGGAGACTAGGGAAGATGGCAGAGTCTTGACTGTCAAAGGGCTTATTTTCTAGTAATAGTGATATGTCTCGGTATGCCACCAGAGTTTGAAGACAAATAATGTCAAATTAATATTCAATCATGAAATCACAATGATGTTCAGCCCCCACCAACTTTCTAGCCATACCAGAGGCTCTCTTGACTTAATAATCACCCTGAATCATTTTAGAGGCCATTACAGGTGTTTAGGAGTTCATCACATATGCCATAAAAACATTTCTATATTTCCATATTCACACTCCACTGAATTCTAGCACAATGCAAACACCTTAAAGGATGTATTCAAAAGATCTTAAACTCAGAACTTCAAAATGCAACTATGGTAACTGGTGATTTCTGCTCATGGTGGAAGTCCTCTATCATGCTTGTGAGAGGTCAATGATTCCTGATGCCTCTGCTCAGGTCTCGCTCATCCCTTTATGCCTCCCTTCTTCTTGTGTCCCTTGCAGCATAGTGGAGCCAGAGAGTTCTCAGCTTATCCAGTGCTGCTCACTGGAGCAGTGAGAAAGTGAGACTTTAAAATCAGTTGAAGTTTATGGAAGCAATTGAGCTAAGTTATTCTTTTCTGGACGTAGCATCAGCAAGTACTAAATGAGGTACGAAAATATTCACAGAAGGTATCTTGGCCATGACTGGCATTTAAAAATGCCTGCCTGAGAACACCATATTCAGCCTTGATAGTTTTCCATCGTACTTTCTAGGTTCTTATTTTCCCAATGATTTAATTTCTATTCTAAGATGATTATGCTTAATTTATGACAGTAACTCTAAGTCCTGTCTTCATAATGTGCAGAAGGAATGGTAGAGAACTCAATAGCAATTCCACTTCCTGTTCTAAGAGAAGAGGTCTTTTCCATAGGTCAGCCTCACAGACCGGTAAGTATCATCATAATCCGTCATCATTATTCCAACATATCTTCAGGACCCTTCACACAGATCATAAAAGCCACTCTCAGGTTCCTCAGGCTGCCTCTTCTCATCTCAATTCCACTTTTAAGTAGCACTCAGTTGTCTCAAACTCCACCGCACAGCACTAAGTTGGGAGAACAAGACCATCTGTGCTACTTCAGGTATTGCTTTACTGTAGCTCGGACCTCTGCGTCAATTTCCCCTCATGCTTAGTTTCCTAACTACTGTGTTCTTTTCACTTTTTTAATGAGAGAGAAGAGGTTTGGTAGACTATTCATTACTATGATTAGGAAACAGGTTTTTAAGTTAAAAGTAATAAAGCCTTGAGACCTGGTGCCTGACCAGTCTGGACAAGACCTACAGACATTACCATCCAGAACAATTCCACATTGTGTCAAGGGCTGAATCAGCCCTTTTTCTCCTGTGCTCACATCTAAGATCCTATTATGATGGAAATTGGCTGCAAATGAACTCCAATTGCATCCAAACTTCAAAAGCTATTTTATAGCTGCTTTTCGCCTGACTATTTAAAAGTATAACCTCCAGATAAGATCCTCAATCTATCTCTCTTATAGAAATAGAAATTATTAATAAGAAAAGAGCAGTTATTCCCACATTTCCCTTAGCACATGAATTTATGAATTTATGCTTCTCTTGGGTATTTAACATAGAGGGTTCATGTCACCATAATTAAAAATACACCAAACTGTCTTATTCATAGTGGGGGGGAAAAAATCAATCCAGAAATTGCCTATTGATGGCTTAGAATCAAATGTGCAAATAATATGCTTAGAGAACGTTAAAACAGGCCTAATAGGGTGGCAATTTATTTCCCTTTCAATATATATGAAAAGAAAATTTAATAGTGGCCACCTTTAATGTATTCACCCTGAAGAATGAAAGTCCACACTAATGTAATTTTAAAATCTAGTGTTGCCTGCAAATTTCAGAGGAAGGCTTAGAAAGAGCAAAAGCTTCGAAGCAGAGATCCCGGGCAGTGCTTTTTCCAAATATACTGACTAGATCATCAACTCTTTTATTTAAAAAAATATATTTTATTGATTTTTTACAGAGAGGAAGGGAGAGGAATAGAGAGTCAGAAACATCAATGAGAGAGAAACATCAATCAGCTGCCTCCTGCACACCCGCTACTGGGGATGTGCTCCCAACCAAGGTACATGCCCTTGACAGGAATCGAACTTGAGACCCTTCAGTCCACTGGCTGATGCTCTATCCACTGAGCCAAATCAGTTAGGGCTAGATCATCAACTCTTGCTAAACATTTCCTTCCCTTGACAGTAACCCCTGCTTCTTCTCCTTGGGAGCCAAAAAAATCATAAAAGTCAATCTGGAAGAGGTCTATTCTTGAAAATGTAACTTAAATACCTTCATCCCTGCTTTGTATTTGTTCAGGTCTTGCTGCAGTTTGGAGTAGTGTTGCTATAATGGAATAATGAGCTTTTATTTATTCTTAAAAATATTTCCCATCTTTTGTTATTTACTTTATTAAAACTTTAAATGAACACTGTATATCTTAAGGTGCAGGAGATGGTGTTTTGATATACATACACATAGTAAAATAATTACAATAGCAAAGCTAATTAACAACTATATTTCACATACTTTTATATTTTTGGTGGGCTAGTGAGCTTTTAAATAAAAAATGCTAAATTTGGGAATCATCCTATCTTTCATTAAAAAATCATCAAGACTCAGTCTCCTGACCTGGTAATTAAAGCCTAATATGGAATATTCACGGTACTTATAATTCCTTCATTACTTTTGCCAGTGTGCCTGTGAGTGGCTATTGCTATCCAAGGGTTAGCTTCCACTTAATTATTATAGTCTTCCTACATTTTTAATCCCCAAAGCTTGAGCCCTACAACTATTCATTTCTTCTCTATGTGAGATGTAGCCCAAGATGAATTGCTTTGAGTTTTATTTGATCAAGGCTTAATTTTAATGATCACCTGCTGCACAAATAAAATAAGAGAAGCAGTGAAGCTCTCATTATTGATAAAAGTCACAAAATTTTGTGACTGTGTTTTTGATACAAAATTATATTCAGCTTCTCTCCTTGATGTTTTCTGTGAATTTTGAATGAGCCAGCTAGCAAGGGGTAGAAGAAAATCACAAATCTACACAAAGGAGTAATTAACAGCACACTGATATAGTTTAATTGCAGTGCCTTGCTTTCAATTGTCGACAGTGGTTTTATCATTGCCCTTCTGTTTAATGTTCATGAGCCTCGTTGTATAACCAGGTAGTACTATCCTGGAAGGCAGTTTCTAGGATGTCTCGGTATTTTCAATTTCTTTGAGTGTCTAAAGCATAGTATGAACTCTAAACCAGCTCCTTTCTAACTAAGTTTAGGGAAATGGCAGATAAAATGGGTTACAGGTAGGCTAAGACAAAAGATGTTGCAAGAAAAGAGAATACCCAGGAGTGTTTAAAGGGTTATGTAGGAATTAAACATGAGGACTCATAGGAATATCCACTCTGAAATAATTGTGGGTTTCTGGATAAGCATCAAAGGACCAATTACTTTGTAGCTGAGGAAATAATGCATTCCCAAGTTACATATGTTGTATTTTTCACCCCATGTTTTCTGGCTGCCAGGAGGACCAAAGTCTATAGTAGTGTTGGTAAGTATAATAAATGATGTTTATGGACTAAATTGCCAGATGTTGGTTGGTAGCCAAAAGGGAAGATTTTTCCATTGCACCCAAAAGTGAGATTGCTTTTTTTCCTAACCATTTTTAAATCAAGGTTCTTTGGGGGACAGACCCACTGTGCATGATGGGTGAAGGTGATGTTGCAATGATCTGATTCTGTGTCATATCTTAATTCACAAATATTTTATGACACCTGAAATTCATGGCAGTCAGAATTAAGCATCTTGGTTAAACTTCTTTGAACTGGTGATCTGGCAATGCATATGTCTGTCAGACAGAGTGATAAGAGTACATTAAGGAAAAGAAAGCAAAGACTTTCAGAATCTCTAAGACTGTAATATCCACCTTACACTGTCTTCCTAGCAGTAGAATTAAATTTCCCTGATGCTGCACAAGATGATGAGAGGAGAGAGTTCTGCTGCTTCTGTGGTTCTTTCTAATTGTCTATGATAACCCGGAGGCAGGTAATTAGTACAGAGAAATTGGAGAACATGAAATGCCCCATTAACTACTAATAGAGTGTGTAGATCTAGTTCTAGGACACACAGGGTGGAAGGGGAATGTCTCCTTTCACTGTTGTTCCAACCTTTTGCCTTGAGCACATCATTCCAGGGCTTGTCTGCTGAGGCACACCAAGACCAAGACATCTTACCTGGATTTCAATCCTCCTAAGTAGCTAATGAAAGGGGAGGGGTAAGAGGAGAAAAGCTGTTGCTATTGTGGCACATGAAAAGGAAACAACTCCAGTTCTGCCATCTCTACCTCTCAAACAGTCATGAAGATGGAGCCCAAATTCCCAATGACAGTAGCAGCTGGGTTTCTGATGGTATATGTCTGGCTGTCATTGCTTTCTCTGATCCTCATTATATACTTATTTGGCCAAACTCCAAAAAACTAATATGGAACCTTATTATGTGCCAGGAGTTGAGCTAGGTCCTGGGATTATAGGAGAAAAACAAATCAGTTTAGTGTTTAAGAAATTTGGAGTCAGACAAATCACTTAAGACATCTCAGTGCCTAACTAGTATTGTGAATATAAGCAGATTAATGTTTTTTTCGTGCCTCACTTTTTAAACTTAAATATAAGACTAGTAGCTACCTTAGCAGAATTCAATGAATAGTAAATAATGAGCATAAAGAACTTAGAAAAGTATGATTTATGTTTATATATTGTCAAATGTTCAAATTATTGTTTTAGGGAGTATTCACTCTTTGTCAGGCACTATACTAAGTGCCGGGTTCTAAAAATGCATGCATTCTGGTCTTTGTGTGCTTGCTTGGAATAGAATCAAGAATCAAACATGCTTCTCTGTAGAATGAGTTTCTTCCTGCTGGGTCTCAACTGTAGGACATTCTGGTAAGGAATTCCTAAAGGGAGCTGGTGAGATCAATACTGGGCATCTTGAGTGGGTAGCTAGGATCCTTCAGTATGTCCGTATTTGTGAATGAAGAATTCTGCCACTTACCCAGCAGCTCCATTGGCCAGATTACAAGGAGGGTTCTATATCCACTGAGGTTCCTTTCCTCTAAAGATGTGGCATCTGATTATAGGAAGCTTAAAGCTTATGAAAATTAAAATTTCACAATAAAGAAAGAGGGACAAGCTGGATGAAGAGAAATGTAGAGTATGCAGTCATTTAGCCTCCTTATGAATGTGATTAGTTGGTAAGGGGTAGGGTTTTAAGATCCCCCTCTTTTCTTAGATCCTTGATCTGCCCATTATAAGCTGTTTAAATATGCAATTGATTGCTCTTAAACTTCAACTTCCTCATGAGTGCAATGAAAATGATCACAGCACCTCCTCCTAAGATTACTAGGAGGTGATGTACCGTATCTAGTACAGTGCCTAACATAATAGGCTCTCAATAAATAGAAGCAATTTTAGAACAACCCAATGTGAATAGGTTAGGAACTTTTAAGTGTATGTTTTCCTCTACCCAGAGGGGAGGTTAAAATCACACAACATAATTTTTAAGTGCATGTAGGATGATTCTTATTTTTACCACTTACTGGAGGCATCAACCTTTGTTTTCTTTCCTTCC
>NW_005875531.1:0-11909 GCF_000147115.1 Myotis lucifugus | reverse complement strand
TAGCATATTAGCTCTTTATTGTATAGGATTTTAAAGATAGAAAAATCAAAGCACAGAAAGTTCAAGCAATCATGATGACGTCATGTTAAGTAATTTTTGGTACAATAATGGCCCTTGAAGAATCCATTTCTCCATGACCGTACCCTTTCGTGATGTGACTTTGCTGTTCCTCCTTCCAGAGGACACTTTCCAGGAGGGAGAAGCTGAGTCTATTTCCCCGCCCTTGAATCTGGACTGGCCTTGAGACTTGCTTTGGCCAATGGGATGCAGCAGGGACAATACTGTGCGACTGCCCAAGCCAGGCCTTCAGAAGCCTAGTAGCTTCTACTTTTGCTTAGATCACTTCCGCCATCATGTCAGGAAGCCCAGCGTAGACTCAGACTTCTGGTGGAAGTCTAAGGTGACCCACCTGACCCCTAACACCAACTGCCAAGCTGTTGTGTGAGACCATCCTGAACCGTCAAGCCCAGATGAGAGCAGCCACATGAGTGACACTGGGCAAGACCAGCAGAAGAACTGCCCAGCTGAGCCCAGCCCAGATAGCAGAATATGAGCAGTAGCTAACTGGGCACAAAATTACACAATGATTAAGGGGAGGGCCAGGACTTAGACCCAGGCAGCCTGGGACTCCAGAACATGACTGTAACCATGATCACACACACACACACACACACACACACACACACACACACCAACATTGACCATAAAGGCCAAAAGACAGTGCAACCATCATATCTTCAAGGTGATGAAAGAAATTACTGGTTGACCTAACCTTTCTTTCAGCTACGCTGTCTTTCAAGAGGAGAGCAAAATAAAGATATTTGAGACAAAGACTAAGAAGCGTTGCTGCCAAAACTAACAAAGGATTATCTAAGGAAGAAGAAAATGAAGCCCTATATCAAGGATGTGATGAGCAAAGATATGAAAATATGGGAAAAACCTAAGTGAGAGTTGGCTGCAAAAATCAATAGTAATAATGACAAATGTAGGCTCAAAACAAGAGGAAACCGAGATACTAGCGATCACGCATGCTCGCTGGAAGGTTTGACGGAAGTTAAACCACTCCAAGACCTTAGCTGTCCTAGCAGGAAGGGGGAGACTCCTGATTGCGATTGTCTTAAATCAATGACACGTGATAAAAACTTAAGGGTAACCTCTAACAGGCAGAAATGAAATGTATCACTTTCAAACCAATAGAGGGGAAAAGGAAATAACGCGCCCACAATCAGGCCAACAGAAAGCAGAAAACGAAGAGGGAGGGAAGGGCGCCATGGACTTTTTGTGTTTTTGTTTTATAACTGACCACTTTTGTAGAACTCTCCTATTATTTAATAACCTTTCCTTTGCTTCCCTCAGGGCTTACGTAGACAATTATGCACAAATAAGGATAATTTTGTTCCCTTTTTAGTGGTTGTCCTTTAGGTTTCTTGTCTTGTTGCATGATCTAGAACTCTCAGAACCATGTGAAATGATAGAGGCATTATTAAGCATCCTTGCTTTATTCTGGAATAAAGCATTCTCTATTCTAAGAATGCTTCCAGCATATTACCATTAAATATGATGTTGGCTCGTGGTTTGAGACCAATATGCTTTGTCACTGAATTAGTCAGGATAAGCTAGATTATGCTGCAGTAACAATACCATCGCAATTTCATGGCTTGAGAGAAGTTTCTTTCTGGTTCATATAAAGTCAGCTGTGGATCCAGCAACCCTCCTTCAATCACAACAGGGACTGGCCCAGCATTGCCCCTCCACATCGCCAAAGGCTTCCTGCTGGCTGAGACAAGGGAGATAGAACTGAAGAGGCTCACACCATCAGTTAAGTGCTTCTACCTAGAAATGATATGGCCCTGCCTAGCTCCCCTAGAAAGTGCAACCCCGGCCTGGAAGGAGGTCTGGAAAGATGGGCAAGCATTGCAGATGTCGCCATGACCACGTGGAGGAGGCATCCTCCTGCCATTGCTCATTTTAGGCTCAGGACCCCGGGAGACCCTAAGCGTCCACTTGAAGAGCCCCTAGGCCTCGGCTGTCTGATGGGTTGCGGAGGAGGCTAGGGCAGTGGTCGGCAAACTGCGGCTCATGAGCCACATGCGGCTCTTTGGCCCCTTGAGTGTGGCTCTTCCACAAAATACCACGTGCGGGCGGGCACGGACAGTGTGATTGAAACTTCGTGGCCCACGCGCAGAAGTCGGTTTTTGGCCTGGGCGAGTCTATTTTGAAGAAGTGGCGTTAGAACAAGTGGGGGGTGTTGGTCGACGCAGCGCAGGCGTGCTGCGGGATACGCGGGGGAGGTACATTGTTTTGAGGTACATTCGCTGAGGTCCACCCCTTCCAACTCTCCCATCCACACTCGTCTATCTGAAACAATATACAAGACGAGTGTGGATGGGAGAGTTGGAAGGGGTCAACCTCAGCGAATGTACCTCAATCAGATTGAGGACATTTTTAGCAAAGGCCAGCTTACGAGTACCCTAATTAAGTTAATGACAATGTACCTACCTCTATAGTTTAAGTTTTAAAATGTTGGCTCTCAAAAGAAATTTCAATCGTTGTCCTGTTGATATTTGGCTCTGTTGACTAATGAGTTTGCCGACCACTGGGCTAGGGTATAAAGGTGAAGACGCATAGGCCCTGATGACTTCCGTCTCCACCCCGGCCTGGCTGCGCGTTCCCCCTTTCACTCCACGACGTCTCTGGATCCTTAGGCGCAATCTACCCCCTTTCCTGAGCTCACGTGAGCAGATTTCTGTTTCTTGTGACCCACAGAGTCTCAACCAGGATAACTAGCTGGTGCTTTCTTTAGGATTTTCGTCATATTCCTAAGCAGAACCGGTGTGTAGTTTCGCACTATCTGCCGATTCTTCGCTTTAGGGCTAAGCTACATTCTTAAGTGAGCTGGGGCGGCTGCCCGTTTTCCTGGTCCCGGAACGGAAGATTTGAAATATGTGAGTATTTGCCAGTGAGAGTGTCAGGACCCACACGTCTCAAGCAAGCTGCGCTCTCCCCACCTTTTCAATTTCCTCAGTTGTAATAGGTTTTTTTGGTTTTCTCCTACTTGTTGAATTGGTTTTGGTTCTATGTGTTTTCCTACAAAAATACCTGCCTATTCATATTTTCAAATTTATTATCATAAGGCTTTACTTAATATAATTTAATTTAAAAAGTTTTTGGTTCCTATGCTTGTGCATGCTTCCCTCGCTGCTTATTATCTTTGGATCTGCTAGAAGTTTACCTAATTTATGAGACTTTCCAAAAAAAAACCAAGTCATGGGTTTGTCTTTTATCCCTGTTGTCTTCTCTAATTTATTAAATTCTGTGTTTTATCTTTATTGACTTCCAACCCCTCTTATTTAAGAAATGCACAACATTGCGCTATGCATTTCCCTCCCTGTAACATTTTTAAAAAATATATATTTCTTTATTGATTTCAGAGAGGAAGGGAGAAAGAGAGAGATGGAAACATCAATGATGAGAGAGGATCATTGATTGGCTGCCTCCTGCCCGCCCGCTACTGGGGATCAAGCCTACAACCCAGGATGTGCCCTTGGCCAGAATTGAACCTGGGACCCTTCAGTCCGCAGGCTAATGCTCTAGCTACTGAGCCAAGCCGGCTAGGGCCTCCCTGTAACATTTTAACCACCTTCCCATAAGTGTGGATGTGTGGTGTTTGCAGGGCTCTTTCCTAATCGTTTGTCACGTGGGGTTTATTTAGAGTTATTTACCAAAGTGGTTTTTAATTTTCAAATGGTTGACTTTTTCATTTAAACTTTTGTTAATAATTTCTGCCTTAAATGCACTGTGGTCAGAGAGTGACCACTACAGCTGCTTTGGGGAGTATATTGAACTTTTCTTTATGGCCTAATATATGACCCATTTTCATAAATGTTTGATGGGCTCTGGCGAAGAAAGGAGTGCCTTTTATTTGTAGGGTTCAAAATTCAGTTATTAAATCAACCTTGTTAATTATATTATTCTGATCCGACACAAACATGGGGGCAGGGGTACTATTTAAATATGTCAGACAGGAGTGTGTTAAGTTTTCTTTGGTGGCTTTTCTTTTTAAATATACTTTTATTGATTTCAGAGAGGGAGGGAGAGGGAGAGAGAGAGAGAAACATCAATGATGAGAGAGAATCATTGATCGGCTGCCTCCTGCACACCCCCTACTGGGGATCAAGCCCTCAACCCAGGCACGTGCCCTTGACTGGAATCGAACCTGGGACCCTTCAGTCCACAGGCTGACGCTCTATCCACTGAGCCAAACCAGCTAGGGCTGGTGGCTTTTCTTGTTTGTCCTTCTGTGCATGTCTAAGGTACCTCTCCCCCTGGCTGGGTCTACTGCTGTCTCGAACGTAAAAGCTCATGACCGTCAGCTCTTCATTCTGACTTGTAGTCTTTCTCGATCCTAACGACTTGAACTTGCCTCTGACAACGTGGCACAATCTATTGTTAAACTTTTTGTGTCCCCTGGTTTGACGTTCATTTCTCGTGAGCACCGCTCAGCTGGATGTGCATCTTAGTTTTCGTTTCACCCAATCCGAGCGTCTGTGGTGTTTTATTAGGAAAACGCCGTGCCCTTACATCCATCATCGCCACGGACCCGGCGGGTCTCGCTCTGGTGAGAAAGCGGGGCTCACGCTTTCCAGGTCTGTCCCTGGGGCTGTTGCCTTTCGTTCTACCGACTCGGGATTGTGGCTGAGTCTTCCCCAGACTTTGGTGAGTAGACAGTTCCTCTCTAATTGCACCAGAAGTTATCCTCATGCCGGACAGTCTTCTGTGGAGCGGCCGGTCCTCTGAGCAGGCTCGAAACGGGGCCTCCTGAGCCCCTGCCTTCCGAGTGCCGTCCAGCTTTGGGCATGTGGATAGGACTTGATGGTTAGACCCGTGGTCGGCAAACCGCGGCTCGCGAGCCACATGCGGCTCTTTGGCCCCTTGAGTGTGGCTCTTCCACAAAATACCACATGCGGGCGCGCACGTACAGTGTGATTGAAACTTCGTGGCCCATGCGCAGAAGTCGGTTTTCGGCCTGGGCGAGTCTATTTTGAAGAAGTGGCGTTAGAAGAAGTGGGGGGTGTCGGCCGGTGGGGCGACGGGAGACACTGCGCAGGGGAGGTACATTGTTTTGAGGTGCGTTCGCTGAGGTCGACCCCTTCCAACTCTCCCATCCACACTCGTCTATCTGAAACAAGTATACAAGACCAGTGTGGATGGGAGAGTTGGAAGGGGTCGACCTCAGCGAACATACCTCAATCAGATTGAGGACATTTTTAGCAAAGGCCAGCTTAGGAGTACCCTAATTAAGTTAGTGACAATGTACCTACCTCTATAGTTTAAGTTTAAAAAATTTGGCTCTCAAAAGAAATTTCAATCGTTGTCCTGTTGATATTTGGCTCTGTTGACTAATGAGTTTGCCGACCACTGGGTTAGACCATTATCTTTCCATTCTGCAATCTGTCGCTTAAGAATACTTTCTGGCCCTAACCGGTTTGGCTCAGTGGATAGAGCGACGGCCTGCGGACTGAAGGGTCCCGGGTTCGATTCCGGTCAAGGGCATGTACCTTGGTTGCGGGCACATCCCCAGTAGGGCATGTGCAGGAGGCAGCTGATCGATGTTTCTCTCTCATCGATGTTTCTAACTCTCTATCCCTCTCCCTTCCTCTCTGTAAAAAACCAATAAAATGTATTTTTTTTAAAAGAAAAGAAAAGAATACTTTCTGACATTTGTATTAGGTCTGAAAACAACCTTTATAATAATTCTTCGCACTCACTGTTTTTTAACTGGTTTCAGTGCTAATGCCCAGACTTTAAGCCACGGGGTTATGGTCCTTGGACTGCCAGCTGATGGTTCAGTAAAAAATGCCTCAGTTGTCCGAACCGGTTTGGCTCAGTGGATAGAGCGTCGGCCTGCGGACTCAAGGATCCCGGGTTCGATTCAGGTCGAGGGCATGTACCTGGGTTGCGGGCACATCCCCAGTAGGGGGTGTGCAGGAGGCGGCTGGTCGATGTTTCTCTCTCATCGATGTTTCTAACTCTCTATCCCTCTCCCTTCTTCTCTGTAAAAATTCAATAAAATATATTTTTAAAAAATGCCTCAGTTGTCCCCCCAAACTCTGCCAACACGTGTCCCTTATCTCTGAGCACCCAGTGTGACAGCGGAGACCAGCCTGGGGTGGTTCTTTTACAAGTTAAGCCGATTTTCTTCCCAGAGGCGCGTACAACCTGGTCCTTATTTGCATAATTTACACTGTTTTCCAGAACAAGTCTCGGTGGAAGGGTCTCCTGATCCCCCCAGATGCCCTGAATCTTTCCAATCTGGACATCCGGATCTTTTTGTTTCCTTTTAAGCCACAGGTGGCTTTTCATTCTTTTATTCGAAATTGTTTCTTATCCCGACCTTCTCTCCAACAATCTCATGGCGTGCCTGCTGCCCCCCCTCGTCCCCACCACCTTCTCATGGTCTGTTTCCATCTCTCGGTTTCTGTCACACTTTTTAGGACGCGTTTCGAGGCGTGGCCGCTCCATCACTAACGTTATTTTCCGCGTTGCAGGTTCCGCTTGCTGCCGCCGCCGATGGAGGCGGATTCTGCTGCTGTGGTTTTGTCTTCCCCTGCCACCCTTCCTCACTCCATCTGCGTTCGTTTCCTAGGGCTGCTCGACCAAATTCCCACAGCGGGGTCTTAAAACGACAGACATGTATTCTCTCGCAGTTCTGGGGCCCACGTCTGAACCCAGGTGTCGGAGCTGCTCCGCGCCTCCCCTGGCTCCTGGCAGCTGCCCGCACTCCTTGGCTGGTGGGCACATGACTCCTTTCTCTTCTTTTTTCACATGTTTATTGATTTCAGAGAGGAAGGGAGAAGGAGAGATAGAAACATCAATGATGAAAGAGAACCATTGATCGGCTGCTTCCTGCATGCCCCCTACTGGGGATCGAGCCCGGAACCCAGGCATGTGCCTGGGAATCAAACCTGGGGCCTCCTGATTCGTAGGTCGACGCTCCGTCACTGAGCCACGTCGGCCAGCTGGTTTCTCCTCTGGTGAGTGTTCCGGTTCTTCTTACACGGACACTTATCGTTGGATTTAGGGCCCACCCCGTTAATCCAGGGTGACTCACCCTGAGACTCTGAACGTCATGTATCTGCCAGGACCCTTTTCCCAAACAAGGTCACGTTCACAGGAACCGGCGGTTAGAACTTGGACCTATCTCTTTGGAGACCACAGTTCAACCCACTCCACCGTCCCGTTCCTTTTCATATTCTCAGGCTGCCTTTTCCCGCCCGCCGGGCCGCCCGCGGCCCTTCTGCTCCCGGTTTGCCACGCAGTTTCCGGCGTCTTCCTCTGGCTCCTGCAGGAAACAGCTGTCCGAAGGCTGCTCCCCTGGCGTTTAGAATGAATGCAGCTTTCTTTCCCAGGTCCTGCAGCTTCCTCACAGCCTTGGTGGCTGGGGCTTTCCCCTCCGTATTGTCCTGCTAGATCCTCCCTTCCCCCCACTGGTGGGCGGAGTAACAGTAGCCTGCAGCCCGGAAATACCTGGGTGCCTAACCATGTACCTTATATGGACTATACATTAAGCCACCAATCAGCACCTGCCAAATACCCTAAGCCCTTGTCCCTAAGTACCTGAGTGTGTAACGTACCTTATATGGGCCATACATTAAGCCACCAATCAGCTCGCCGAGTACCCTAAGCCCCGTTCCTTCCCATTCCTCCCTCAAAAGGACTGCTCACCTCTGCACGGGCTGCTGCTCTCCCCTTGCGAGACAGCCCGGCAGGTCTTCCTCCTAATAAAGCCTGTAATCCCTGGTTTTCGGCTCCCGACTGATCTTTCATGTCCCACAAACACAGAATCGCCCACCCACACCCCGTGACTCTACGTGGACGGGCCGTGTAGCTTGCCTTTGGTCCTGTTCGCTTATTCCTTTTTGATGGCCACACTCGGGTCTCGGTGTTCGGTCTGGGCAACAGAACCGAGGGGGCTCCGGTCAGTCCGTTTCCCAGTTTCCAGCGGGCTCCTGCCGACGGCCACTCTGCTGAGTGGAGGCCGCCTTCGCTCCTGGCCCACGCGCTGGCCCTTGGACATTCTGAGCCAAAGACAGAAGCACAAGTCCCAGCATGCACTGCTACCAGGGTTCCCTCCCCCGACCCCTACACTCACCACGTGTGCTCCCCCAAACAGCGTGCACCATCTCCCTGCTTTAGAGCACGGCGTCCATCTGTCCTCATGGTTTGTGATGGTCCTTTGATTAATGACTTCGCTAAACTCCTGTCAGCAGAGCAGGGACAGCGTCTGTATCCTTGCTGTTAACACGGCTGGGACTGGGCAGGGCTTCCTGGAGGACAGGCCGTCTGAGCCGGGCTTTGAAGGGTGGATAGGAGTTCGGTGAAGATAAGGCGGGTGGCAGTAGAAAAGAGGGGCAAAGTCTCTCTCTCTTGGGGTCTCCTCAGCCCAAAACTCACACTGTCTTGCCTTGTTCTCACTGTGGCTTCTGGAGAAAGCTCTGCCTGCAGCTCTTTAGCGGCTGGACAGCCCCAGGGTCTGGGCGGGCGGCGCTTAGAGGAGGAGAGGTCTGCAGCGTCCACCCCAGTGGAACGCTGGGCCCCGAATAGGACACCCAGGTCATCTGGGCCTGGACGCAGAGGCCCCGCGTTTGCCATCCCTGGGCCCCGACTGTGGCCCGCTCCCTCGTCGTCACCTTTCTAAAGCAGGTATGAGCGGTGCCGTCCGCTGCGGCCGCCTCCGGGTTGTCACTGCTTTTCCAACAAGCGCGTTCGTGGCTGGGTCTCCTGGACGTGAACCAAAAGCCATTTGCTTCGGAGGCAAGATTTGAGTCAGGCCCAGCTGGGCTTTCCCATCCTTTATTTGCCCGAGCCTATTAATAATTAACAGCGCGGTAATGAGAACTGCTTTTAATAGAATCTGCTGCCATCACCGCATTGTTCCCTGCCAAGGGTTTCCCCCAGAAGGATTCACGCTCACGTGGCTGTGTTTACTGCCACGGGCTCCCGCACCGGGCAGCCGAGGGTCCCCTGCCGATGTCCTCCCAGCCACCCCTCTTCTGGCCTGAGCCCCACTGCCCCCGCCCCCCGCATCTGCTGTCTCCTCTCGACCGTGTCCTACCCCCTCCCCGAGACCCGGGGGGGTGAGGCTGCCCCTTCCAGCCCAGCCAAGCACGGCGCTGTGGCTTGTCGGTCACCAGGACACGCTGGTCCCGGGGCAGGGACAGCGTGGGCTGGGCGCCGCCTTGCACCGGCCCTGCCCAGCACAGAAGCGGACGTTCTAGATCTAGACGGGAAAGCACACCCGCAGCGAAGGGCGGTGGGAGGGAGCGGAGGGAAGGGCCACCGTTTGTGGGACAGTGGAGTGTGGTCGCCCTGCCCCAGCCACAGCTCCTTCATCGGCAGGACAGGGATGAAGATGGTCCCTACTTTACCAGAATGTTCTGGGGAGAAGAGGAGCGAATGTGGGGGGTGGGGGAGCTCCTTAATACTGGCTCCAGGAACGTCCCTGATGTGCCGGGCGGGGGAGGGGGGGGAAAGGGGGGTGTTGCTGGTCAGGGTGCTAATGTGGCGGCAGCACTGACATCACAGCCTGGGACCACCTCCCGGTCCAGCAGTAGAGGACGGGCTTACTGCACGAGAGCATCCACTCAGCCGGGCTCTGGGCTGCTTCCCAAACTGCACTGCCTCGGAACCCCGGCAATGCTGGGGAGCAGGTGCTGGGTCGGGGCTGAGACCCTGCCCTCCTCACAGCTGCTTCTAGGGGAGCTCTCCGAGCAGCACGCCCGTGGAGGCTGCGGGCGCTGCAGAAACCCGGGCTCTGCCCCGAAGGGGACAATCAGGCTGCAAACTGAGGGGGCCTATGATCCCTCCCGGGCTCCGGGCGGAGCTGGGGCTCCCCATTCACTACAAAGTGCCTGTGGAGGGTGAGGAATTACAGAGCATTTTGAATTTCCTCTTTGGTTTATCTTAATTTCAAAATTATCCACAATTAACATGTATTACTTTTGTAAACGGAGAAAAATGCCATTTTTTTTATATATATAAAAGAACAAATGTTCTCTTCATTTTCCTACCACATAATCAGGGTAACATTCAGCCTGGAAAGACGGGGATCGGGGACGAGGACGGAGGATTAGTGTGGATTCTGGCCTCACTCCAGAGCCTGCGTGGAGGGCTGCGGCTGCACTGAACGGGCCGCGAGGCCCCAGGCTCAGCACGGCTCGATGCCAAGCTAAGCCTCTGCTCATGTCCCCGGTCCCCCACGACCCGGGGAGGGGCCAGCACCACCGCTACCAGCGCCACTTTGCCGCCGAGAGGTGCCTGAGCCCTGCCCGGGGTCACCTCGCTCTCTGGTGGGGAGATGTGGGGAGTGAGGGGCCTGCTGGGCAGAAGCCCGCTCCTCCTTGAAGGTCTCTGTTTGGCCACTAGTCAGGTAGCCGCCCAGAAAACCCAGAAAGACAGGTAATAGTTTCAAAAATCAGCTGGAGTTCTTATGTCCCGGGGACGGCAGCGGGAGCCAGTGTCCCTGGTGAAGAAGGAATGTTCACGATGGGCAGCTGGGAGCAGAGAGCTGCGGGGACGGGAGCCCCACTAGACAATGCATGACAACAGCAGCTAACATCACTGAGCTCAACGACACCCAAGCAGGTGCACGCTTTGCCTAACCCTTACGACAGCTCTAGGACGGCCGTGCTGCGGTTCCCCATCCTGCAGATGGGAGAACTGAGGCTCCGTGCCATAGGGCGGCACAGCTGGGCTTGGGACCCAGATCTGGATGGGGATGCAGATCGGGGAAGAACAGGGGTGCAGGATGGGGTGGGAGGGAGTGGGACCGGGGGGAACTGAGCCATCCTTCCACCAGCTCTGGCGACCACAGCGCCAGGCCAGACCTTGGGCTGGAAGATCAGAGACCACACGACGCAGCTTCTCCAGGACAGTCTAGCGGGGGCGGCTGACAGCACGGAACAGACCATGGCCAGCGGCGCAGGAGCAGCTCCCGGAGGAGGAAAAGGCCCCCGTGAGTCCTAAAGAATGAACAGCTGGCCCAGTGACAGGGAGAACATTCCAGGCCTCCAGACAGCACAGGCAAGGGCTCCGGGCCTGGCAAGTAGCTGGTCTGACTGGAGCAGGAGTGGGGGGTGGACAGGACCAGGTCCGTGGGGGGCCCAGCAAAGCCAAGGGAAGGAGCAGACTCCATCAGGACGGAGTTTCTAGGGCGTCATGAAACGGGGTGACACCTCGTCGGACCTGCAGTGCCTGCATGCAGCGCGGGTTCCGGGGGCCACCCTGGAGGCTGGGGCCCTGGAGGAAGCTGGCGCCCGGGCCAGGAGGGAAATGAAAGGGTAAGAGGGGTGGCTACTGGGAGAAGTGGGCAGATGTGCGATTCCTTGTGGGGGGAGAGTGGCCGCAGGCTGTGGGAGGTGGGAGGAGAGGAAGCAGGATGGTGTGAGCATCCGGGCCCCTGTGTGTCTTGAGCTGCAACATCACCCAGGCGAGGGCACGTGGAGCACCCAGAGGCCAGCTTGGCACCAGCCCCGTGGAGCCTTCAGCGGACCCAGCCCCAGCCCCCGCCGCTACCTGACTGCAAGGGGACGAGGACTCCAAGCACGAACCGCCCGGCTGAGCCCGTCCGCCCGGCCTCACAGAGAGGTGAGGACACTGCTGTGTGAAGCCATGGGTGTTGGGTGGTTGGCACACGGCGCTGGCTAACGGGGGCCTCTGGGTGCTGACCGGGGCCTCCGCCCCGTCCTCACTGCCCACCACACGGACCCCTCCGGCCTCACTGCCCACCACACGGACCCCTCCGGCCTCACTGCCTACCACGCGGACCCCCCCCCGTCCTCACTGCCCACCACGCAGACCCCCCCTGTACCTCACTGCCCACCACACGGACCCCTCCGTCCTCACTGCCC
>NW_005875530.1:0-11910 GCF_000147115.1 Myotis lucifugus | reverse complement strand
ATAAAATTCAGATTTCAGTGATACAAATATGTATGAGGTCAGCTTTCACCATTTTCTAAGATAAACCTCAAAAGATGACATTAACAAGAACTAGAAAAATAAAACATGTATCACAGTTACTGATGAATTTTAAATGATTGTTTTCCTTTAAAAAACTTTCCAGTGCATTATTTACATTTTGCAATGATGTAAAAGTGCCCTTCTGGCAATAGGTTACCTACAATTTTGAGACCTGGTAGGAATTATTACCCTTTGTCCCCCCTTAAACCTTAAATACAAAACTAGGGGTGCTCCCCACCCTCACCCAGATCCCACCGCCTAAGAACAGCAGCAAGTCAGCTGAGTCTTGCACTCTCCTGCTCCACAAGATAGAGGGGGCACCCTGCATTCTGTCCCTTGCATGGGTGCTGATTGGGGGGCCAGACTGCGCTCTTTGTGGCTCTATCTATCCTGACCATCAGGCAGTGGCCATGGAGAACGAGAAGCTCCTGAAGCCCAGTCCCTTCTGGAAAGGATCAACGTGCACTCAGATCTCATGGCAACTCCTTGGCATGCGGGACACCACGAGCCTTGGGTTTGGTGGATCCTGCAACCACCCGCCATGATGCTGCTGAACTGGACCTGCTGGTCCCCTCAGGTGGGGGTCACTAAGAGTTGGAGACACTTTTCCACGATGGGACCAGATTCCATCACCTGGGTCTTTTCTCCGACGCTGGGGTCAGAGCATGTTCCTGTAGACCAGGGCCTGGTGTCGGCATGGGAGGAGGGTAGCAAGTGCCCACAGCTGTCCCAGGGATGAGCCATTACCCTCGTACAGTCAGGAGGGAGGACAGGGCTCTCATAACAGCGAGGGGTCTTGGGACAGCTGGAGGTAACATCTGGGTTCCATCTTGACTGAAAGAAGTCCATCTCCGAGGCCTGATGTGACTCCTTGCTTTCAGTAAAATTCCGTAGTTGAAACTAACCTAGCTGCATCCTTAAAGGAAAGAATGTAGGATGATAACACCCTTTCTTGACATCCTGTTCCGCAAAATAGTTTTGTGGTTTTTTTTATCAATTAAATGGTAACTAGAATGTTTGCACAAGCATTATTCTACAGGCCCTTTGGGTGGTCCACTGACCATGGGAAAACCCTGGACTACCCCAGACCAGCCACCACCAGATGAGGCTCATGGGACAGCTGACCTCATCCTCATGCCCAAGCCTTGCACCCACCTCAAGGCCCCCATATAAGCCACCCACAGGAACCCCTCGAGGAGCTCCACTTCTCTTTTCTGGCTGATTCTCTTTTAAATAAACTCTATATACTTGATCTTGTACTGACTTCAGTGCTCGTTTTATGACACTGAGACTCAAAGACCTGGAATTCAAGGTCCTGTAACATCCTGATCCCCATTCATTTCCTAAATATCACAGCCCTCCCCATCCCATCTTGTGAGTGATGTCTCATCTCCCCGGGGCATGGGCAGTAGCCTGTGTCCTTCCTCTTCTCACAGAGCCCTGACCTGGCATAAATCCCAGGTGGAGTTACTACCATGGGAAAAGGGAACCCACCTTGACCTCAAAGGAATCAGGGGGTGACTCCCATCACTAAGGTCCCTGGTCTGTGGGAACCTGCCTGTGGTCCCTAAAGACATCTCACGTCCATGGTGTCCTGGGGAGCTAGGGGGACTTCCCATGCAGGATGGGATAAGAGAACCCAAGATTTGGGTTTGCTTCCACCTCAGAGGGGTTTGTCCCACGGAGGCCTCCTCCCCTAATAGAGGAATCCATGGGGATGCCTGGCTAAGTCTCCACAAAGAGCTACTCCAGCTCCTGGGCCCCGTGGGGAGGCCTAGAGCAGATGACAGACAGGGACACAGATGACTTGGAAGCAACACCCCAATGCTGTGATGGGGAAGCACAAGGCAGTCTCAGGATCAGCCTCTAGGTCAGCACTCTCTCCTGTGAGCCTCACAAGACTCCTCACCAGGCCCTTCTTTTGAAACTTCTGGGGTAAAGAGTTCCTCCTAAGACAACACATCTCCCTCGGGGGGTGCAGTTATCCTGACACTGGGTCAGGATTCCTCTGGACAACGCCTGTCCTCTCACTGAGCTCACCCTGGCCTGGATTTAGGTTGGGCAGCCGAGGACCCACAGTAACCAGGACCCAGGGTGACTGGCCACTCAGCCTGGCAGAGCCCATTTCTGTCCAGGGAGGCTCAGGGTCAGCTCACAGCATCTCAAGTCTGCCCAGATGCAGACCCTGACACTAGCTGCAGGTCTCCTCCATGCCCTACAGTTGGAGGCATGGAGACACACAGACAGCACACAGGAAATTCACACATGCACCTGGCTTTGGCTAAGGACATGCAGAAGGAGCCTGATTTCCACCCTCTGCTCCAACAGGCCTCTGGGGTCCTCCCTAGTACCCAGCACCTTCTCTCTCAGGGGTCTCAGTGCTGCTCCCCCTCCCCATTCCTGGCACCACCCAATGGGGAAGGTTTGTGGACCCCCGGGGCTCTCTGTGTGGTGCTGACAGCAGAGGCCAAGGCTGTGTGCAGAGTCTCAGGTCCACCACACACCTGCCCAGTCAGAATCTGCATTTGAACAGGATCTGGAGACCCTCTCTGTGCACAGGAGAGGTGGGGAGTGGCTGACCCACCCACACAGCATGGGTCTCAGCCTAGTGGGCATCCACCTTAGCTGGGCAGCTGTTGAAGCAGCGTTTCTATGGTGCCACCTGGGCATTGCAATCTTTACCAAGTTCCACAGGTGATTCTCATGCATGACGGGAGATGACATTCCTGTGACAAGAGTTCCTGATGCAGCCCCCAAGCTCCTGCTCTGAAGGGAAAAGTCCCAAGTAATGAGCAGGTCCTGGGGGATGCCTGGGACACTAACACCCCAACACCCCAGGCTTGTGCTTGTCCTAACAGAGCATGTGTCTGTGTCTAGGAAACAGAAATGTAGATGGAAGGAAAAGGGAAGGAGGGGAGAGGGAACTCAAGAATGAGAGGGAAGGGAGAAGGAAGATCCTAGAGAGAGACAACACCCCCCTCCCACATGACTGGGAAGCATTCCTGCCCTGGGAGAAGGTTCAATGCACTGGAAGAAAGGACAGCAGATCCCACAAGACCAGGACAGAGGTGCCAGTGAGCTTTCCTGGGCCCAAGCATTTCTCACAGAGGGAGGGACAGAACAGACAACAGACACCGTGAAGTCCCCCTCAGCCCCTGCTCACAGAGGGGCTCCTGCTGGCCAGTAAGGAGGGGACCATCCCTGGGGGTGAACAGGAGGAGGGTAGATAGAGACTAGCTGGGGTCTCCTGGGGAGCACAGTGCTCTGAGAGAGGACAGAGGGCTTCTGTTTGAAACTGAGGGGACAGGGGAGGAGAGTAGGATGGGGGATGGGGCTCAGCAACAGGACAATCTCATCATCTGAAAGTGGTGAGGGGCAGGAAAACCTTGACTGCTGTGTGTTTTTAAAGTTAATAATTCTATATAATAAAAGCCTAATATGCTAAGTGTCCGGTGGTCCAGTCATCCATTCAATCAATCAAAGCATAATATACTAATGATATGCTAAGGCCAATCAACTGCTAGCTATGACATGTACTGGCCACCAGGGAGCAGACGCTCTGACCTAAAGGTTAGCTTGCTGCTGGGGTCCTGCCAATCAGAATTGAGCAAGACAGGCCAGACATGCCCTGGAGCCCTTCCGTTGTCCCTTCCCAGCTGGCCAATCTCCTGTGTCCCTTCTCAGGCCCAATCATGCAACGGTGGGGTCCCTCAGCCTGGCCTGTTTTGGCCCAATCCCACAGGCCAGGCCAAGGGACCCCACTGGTGCACTAATTCGTGCACCAGGCCTCTAGTTTCTTAGTAAGTTTTATAAACTGATGACAATAATAACAATTTATGTCAATGAGGAAAAAAATCTGAACTAGGGGTGCTAAACATTGTCCTTACCACCAAGCTCGGAAATGGGCACATTCACCCCAGGAGGTGCAGGATCCTGATAATAGTCACTCATTTACCCACAGATATTTGCAGCCTGTTGCAGACACTGGGGTTGCAACAAGATCAGACAAGCCCCTGTCCCCCATGGAGCTCATGTTCCATGGGGAGAAGACAGACAAGGGAAGATCTAGATGTGATGTCAGGTCCCCAAAGTGCCATGCAGGGAACAGAGCAGGGATAGGTCAGGAAGTGGAGACACAGAGTATTTAAAGAAGGTGGTCAGGGAAGGTGTCTCCTAAGGACACTCTGAGTGTCATCAGGGGTCTTAGGGAAGTGAGGTGAGACAGGCAGACACCTCAGGGACAGTATTTGAAACAAAGGAAATAACTAGTTCAGGGGTACTAAAGTAATGGTGGCCATGCTGCTGACCTTGACCATAGGACACACACACACACAAACACACACACACACACACACACACACACACACACACACACACCCCAAGGCTGAGAGATGAAGAGACCTGCTCAGGACCCAAAGTCTCATCTCTCCATCCCATAGCTCCAAATCTTGATCAATTTCTCTCTTCCCTCCTAGGCTCACTCTTAACCTTCTGGAGCCTGCCCACCACTGCCCAACTCACTATTGGATCAGTGCCACCCAATGCTGCCAAAGGGAAGGATGTGCTTCTTTGTGTCCACAATCTGCCATGGTTTCTTGGAGGCTATGTCTTGTTTAAAGGGGAAAGTGCAGACAGCAACCATCAAATTGTATCATATGTAATAGATGCTCATGAAATACAACCAGGACCTGCATACAGCAGTCAAGAGACAATATACCCCAATGGATCCCTGCTGTTCCAAAGGTCACCTTGAAAGACACAGGATACTACACCATAGTAGGCTTACTATATGATTCAAAAACAGAAATAGGGCCCAAGCCGGTTTGGCTCAGTGGATAGAGCATCAACCTATGGACTTGATTCCAGTCAAGGACACCTGCCTGGGTTTTGGACTCAATCTCCAGTAGGGGGAATGCAGGCAGCAGCTGATTCAGGATTCTCTCTCATCACTGATGTTCTCTCTCTCTCTCCCTCCCTTCCTCTATGAAATCAATAATATATCAAACACACACACACACACACACACACACACACAGAAATAGGATTTGGACAGCTGCGTGTATACAGTGACATCTGGGTGTCAGGTGGGGTGAATTCTACTGCACACACAGGACTAACAGTCCTAGACTCTGACTCCATCCCCCTCTGCATCATCTCCCAAGTTGGGGTTTGAGTATTTAGTGCAGGACACACACAGTGGAGACAAATTTTAGAAAATCAGAGTTCCCTTCCCAGATTCCAGCCTTATAGACATTCTCCACAGAGAGAAGGGCCAGTCTGATTGGAGTGACTCAGCAGAGGGAGACCAGTCTCAGTCCAGGGCCCTGGGCCCCTCCCCATGACCATGACCCCAAGAAAGAGCCTCCAGGACTGGGTCAGGGAATGGACTGAGGGGCCCCTGGGTCCTTACAGAGAAGCTCAGCCCAGTCAGCCCCTCCCCAGACCTTTGATCCAGGACTCCTGGCTCCAGGAACCCTGAGGAGCCTGGTCAGGTTGGGTTTGGTCTGGGGCAGAGCTGACTAGAAGCAATTACTTCCCAGGTGCCCAGGTCACAAGGCTCCTGAGGTGGTTACCATCCAGGAGCCACATTTGAGCAGGGGTGGAGCCTGTTCCTTCACCTGACACTGTGTGTGGAGAGCACGTGTGGACAAGGTGGCCAGGCCATAAGCCAACTGCCCTCAGTGACTTAGGAGAGTCCATAGAAAGGTCAGCATTCCCAGGGAGGAAGAGAAGAGAGGAGATGCTCCTGGCAGCTCCTCATCCACCAGGAATCAGCCCACGGGGTTCTCTGAGTAAATAAACAACAGGGGAACCTCTGTTATTTATCTTATTTTAGCCTCTTATTTTAGCAGCTCCCCCATCCCAGGATTTAGGTCAGGTGCTGTGACTATTTTAGGGTTAATTCAGCAACAACCTGTCAGATAAATATTCATCCTCCTTCACTGAGAGGAAACTGAGGCACAGGGAGATACAGTCACTAAAGTGGAGTCCCACAGACCATGATCAGATGATCAGAGTCACCTGAGGTCTGTCTGCAGCCAGAGCCCTGTCCTCTCCTCTACCACAGGGGCCTATTAGGTGTCTGTGGTTCCCTAGACCAACCATTGGTTCAGATCCTTCCTTCTTAGGTGTCCTCAGGTCAGAGGGAGAGATTCTGGTCTGGGGAAGGAAAGGAAATGGAGAATTAATTTGTTTTTATGCTAAAACCAAATTACCGGCAGTAACAATCAGAGTCAGTGCTGGGAACACCCAGGCCCTTCCCTCAGTTGGCCGATCCTCACCTCCCTGCACTGGACTTGAAATCACTTATTTTATTCTAGATGTATTGGTGTCACTCCCACTGAATATAAAGGAAAGGACTTTGCCTTCTTACTCCCCACTCTACACCTGCAACCAACTCAGGGACCAACATGTAACAAACACCCAGTTGTTTTTGATTAGGAAGAAATAAATGGTGATTGAATGAATGAATGAATGAATGAATGATGGATTAAAATCTCTTCAGAGACTGGAACCTGGATTCAGAGTCCTTGGAATTCTGGACACATGGGACAAACTCCCTGCCTGCCCCGCCTCCCCCCCCCAAAAAAAAAAGCTGAGAGAGACCTTTTGCTGCTCTCTAGAAAAATAGTTCTTCCTGCAATTGGTCTTAGACCCTGGGATATTAATAATAATTTTTACATACAGAAGGTTTTAAATTCTTTCCAAATTTCTCTCATAACCACCAAACACAAATGGTCCACAAGTACCAGAATGTCAGCAATTCATGCTCTCCTCTTTCCATCCACCACCCCTTCTGCATCTGGATCTGCACAAGTCCTCCTCTGCCTTCTGCAGAGGGAGATTGACTTTAATGACCAAGGGCAGAGCCATGGTTCTGCTGCCACTTTCAGCTTCTGCCTGTCCCCTTCACTCTTTTCTAGCCCATTCCTTGGGTGCTGCTCTATCATTTATTGGTTCACTGGTTCATGTCAGTGATATTCAGCTGGGAAGGCATGACCCATCCGGTGGTTCTTCAATGACCACAATCTCCTGCACACGGAGAGGATGGAGCAGTCCCAGGGCATCAGCACCCTCACCATTGACCTCGTATGGAGCAAGGACACTGGGGGTTATCAGTGTGAGGTTTTCAACCCCGTTGGTTCTGACAAAGGAGAGACCCTCAGGTTGGACATAAAATATGAGTGACCCTCCCTGCCTCTATGTCATTAAACTCTGATTAAATTCTTTCTTATATGAAAATGATGGCTATGATGCACTTTCTAAATAGGTTTCTTGTGAATAGTCAAAGACTTGCCTTGAGTCAATAAGTGATTAAAAATGTGAACTGACAATAATAATTGTCCTTATTTTGACTCAAGGTCACATTCCACACCAAAACCCACTCAAGGTCACATTCCACACCAAAACCCACCTCTGGGTCTCAGTTGCACCATCTCCACAGTGGATGCAACACCGAGTTCCTCAGAGGATGGGCAGTGGTCATGAAATGACTGGTGGGAGCACGTGATTAGCTTGCAGGAATCTGAGGGCTGTGTCTCCTCCAGGGGGTCATATGGATAGTGCCTGGATTCTGTTATGGACAATGGGAGTAGACAGGAGGTAAGATCTAGAAGAAATGCACTCAACACAAAAGCAATTTGTCCACATCATCTTTCTCAGAGGTGGGAGAAAGAATCAGAGAGTCCAGGTCTCAAGCTGAGTCCCTGGGACAAGGTGAAACCTGGAGTGAAGGAACAGTCTCCAGGAAGGTTCCACCCTCATCTACAGACCCCACCACACATCAGCCTACCTGAGAGGCGCCTTTTAAATAGCAACGTGTGAATCAGGAACACGGTTCTTCTATAGGGACAGGGACCACCTGGGCTGAGACTCAATGATAGAGGAACTCATGCAGGACAAGATCTCTTCATATGAGGTTCTACCATCACCACAGAAAGATGCACCAAGTCACACCTTCTCACAGGGGACAGCAGCCCAGGCTGACTCATCCTAGAAGTAAACTCCAAAGTCATGGGACATCTCACACCCTCCATGCCTATTCCAGCTCCTGCAGGCTTTGCCCTCCTGGGCCTGCAACTCCAAACTCCAGTTTTCAGGGAATGGCTTTCACCTCACTAAGCTGCAGGGATTCCTGGACACCCAGATGTCCCTGCAGAGGAGTCCACAGGTTAGCCATGTGGGTCCTGTCCTTGTTCTCCCTCAACCTCCCAGGGCCCAGGAGACTCTCCTTCTGAAATCTCCTTCTCCTCAGGGATTCAGGAAACTGTGCAGCCCTGAACCTTAATTGGAAGGAAGCTGCCCCTATAATTTTCCTGATTCTATGTGGACAGCTGTGCACAGGTGGGCAAAGACTGCCCAACTCCAAGGTGCATCCTCACCTAGAATACAATATCCAGTGCCTATGGGATGGGCAGCACTATGCGACAGGCCAGTGGTACTGGCCTCAGCTCCACTCACAACTCAGTCATCCTAGAGATCTCCAAGCCCTCTTTCCACACCTGTTCATAGGGAGCAGCTGGCCTACCTCTACAATGCCAGTCTGAGCACAGGGTGGGACCTGCCCCCACAGGCCAGCTGAGGGGCCTCATCCAGAAAAGAGACAGAGCTGAGGTCCGCAGGAGAGGAGCGCATGATGTTTCCATCCAGGCAGGTGACTGGTGACAGAGCTCTCACTCAGTCTCTCAGGTTTCCCCAGAGAGGACCAGCAATCCAACCACATCTCTGAGGAGGACTCTCAAGGGAGGAGGGGGAAGCAGGAGGTTGGGAGGTTCTGATGCAGGGAGGTGGCTGTGGTTGGTGCTCAGTGGGGTGGAGAGAAGCCGGGGAGAGTGCAGGACCTGGTGTGAGGAATGGACAGGAGCAAAGAGAGAAGCAAGGGAGATTGAACAAGCTGCCCCCTCATCTCAAAGGCCATGGGGACAGTGAGCTCTGAGGGAAGTGGCTGCACAGAGTCCATCTGGGACCCTGTCAGGCCTCCCCTCCAAGGGCATGTCCTGGGGACACTGCTCAAGGGGAGGTGACTTTGCCTCATCCTGGCCCTGGGTGCTGACTGGCCCCTGCGTGCCCTGCTCAGACCACCCTCTATGTCCCTCTCAAGCCCTGGCATGGCCAGGCCCTTCTATGACTTAAGTTTGGAGGAGCTGGATCCCTGACAAGCATGTCTGACAGATTTACCAGAAAGTGACCCTCACAAAAAAAAAATCTAATTGAAACATGAGCAAAGGACCTGAATAAACACTTCTCCAAAGAGGACACACAGAGGGCCAATAGACATATGAAAAGATGCTCAATGTCACTAATCACCAGAGAATTGCAAATTAAAACCTCTGTGAGAGATCTCCTCACACCTGTCAGAATGGCTATCATGAATAAAACAACAAACAAGTGTTGGTGAGGATGTGGAGAAAGGGAAACCCTCTTGTACTGTTGGTGGGAATGCAGGTTGGTGCAGCCACTGTGGAAAACTCAAAAATTAAAAATGGAACTGCATCATGACCCAGCAATTCCACTTCCAGGAATATATCCAAAGAAACATGAAACACTAATTCAAAAGAATATATGCACTCCTTATGTTCATTGCAGCATTATTTACAATAGCCAAGATTTAGAAGCAGCCCAAGGGCTCATCAGTAGATGAATGGATAACAAAAGCTGTGGTACATTTATGCCATGGAATACTACTCAGACATTAAAAATTAAATTTTATTTTTTTGCAACAGCATAAATGGACCTGGCAGATATTATGCTAATAAAATAGGAAAATCAGAGAAAGATAAATACCATATGATTTCACTTGTACTAGTATATGGAATCTAATAAACAAATTAAACAAAATAGAAAGACTCAGATACAGAGAACAGACTGACAGCTGTCAAGTGGGTCAGGGGTTGGGGGCTTGGTGAAAAAGGTAAAGGGATTAAGAAAAAACAGACAACAGTACGGTGGATTTCACAGAGGAACCGGGTGCAAGGTTAGAAGAGGATAAAGGGGGATAATTGGTGATAGAAGGAGACTTGACTTTGGGTGGTGAACACACAATACAATATACACATGATGTATCATAGAGTTGTACACTTGAAACCTATGTAATTTCATTAATCAATGTCACTCCAATAAATTCAATAAAAATAAAAAAAGAGAAACCTTATCTTCAGGACTGGTAAAGGGGATGCAGGGGGACAGCTCCCCTATGTTTTACAGGAGTGTGGATCCTGGTTTGGACAATTACTGTCCCCAGTCCATCTGCAGAGGGTCCTTCTCCATCCTAGTTCACCCGGCAGGCACACTTCTTGCAGCAGATTGGGAGAAAACATGGCCATAACTGACCCAGACCTCTCCTCCTGCAGCCCATCAGCCTGAGCAAGCCTGAGCGAGGCTGAGCGAGCCTGGGGACAAATGGGGGAGGGGGAGCACGCTCCTCTCTAGTGGGAGGAACTTCGAAGTCTCAAAGGAAGGGTGTTTTTTGTTTTTGTTTTTGTTAATACTCACCTGAGGATAGTTTTCCATTGATTTTTAGGGAGAGTAGAAGAGAGAGGGAAAGACAAACATTGATGTGAGAGAAATACATCAATTGGTTGCCTCCTGCAAGAGCCCTGGCCAGGGCCCCGGGCGGGACAGGAGCCTGCAACCAAAAGAGCCTACACTCCCTACAGGATGTTCTCTCCCATCCTCTGGCCATGGACACAAGCAAATCACAAATTCTTCCCTGAGCCCTTCCACTACATCTCTGTAGTCTCTTCTTCCTTGCTCCTGTGAGTTCTCATGGCAGAGCTGGGGTCCAGCCTTGGAAAATGAGGAGAGGGTTCCCATAGCCCCAGAAAGCCCCACATGGTGGAGGGAGCTTCCCAGAGTGGAAAAACAAGGATCCTCAAGGCCAAGTTGCTTCTTCTGTCACTAACACATTTCTTCTGTCACCTCTTTCCTTTCTGCTACCGGCTCCATGTGCTACAAGGAACATACAAGGCTTTGAACAAGCTCACCTCTTTTGCCCCAAACTAAAGGATGAAACCACCTCTGAGGAGGGGTGAGCAGGACAGACTCCTGCTCCCTGCGCTGCTCCAGGCTCACCTGGCGACTGACTCTGCTCTGCGCCCTCTGTGGTGGGACAGGGGTCCATGAAGAATTTCATTTTCAGTTCTGTGATTACAGATGAATAATATGTGTCTTTAAATATGCACATTGCCTCTTTTGAATGGGATGAGCAGTAAGAAAAAGCTTATTTCAAATGTTACTATGTCTCTATTTAGATATGAGAAAAATGTCAAGGGAAGGTAGTGTTGTGGGCAACTTTTATTATGAGAGTTGAGGCTGGGAGAAGCAAAAGAAGAAAAACAAGAGAAAAGCTAGGAAAAATGAAAAGAGAAGAGAAGAAGAAATAAAAGCAGGAGAAAAGAGGGGAAAAAAATGAAGAATTGCTCTGCATTTGTCCCAGGTGTCTTGCCTGGGAGACAGGCTAGTAGGTGATGGTGGAAATAGCCCTGTTCAGCTGACCCTGCACTCTGCCACTCATGTCCAGGCCAGCAGTTCTCAAACTGTGTGACCTCAGGATGCTGCACACTATTAAAATTTATTAAGGATCCCAAAACCTTTCTTTTTTATTCATTTGTTCTTTGTTGTTGTTAATCCTTACCTGCGGATATTTTTCCATTGATTTTTAGGGAGAGTGGAAGAGAGAGGGAAAGACAGAGAGAAACATCAATGTGAAATACACAAATCAGTTTGGTTGCCTCCAGCATGGGCCCTGACTAGGGCCTGGGCTGGGGAGAAGCCTGAAACCAAGGTACTTGCCCTTGGCCTGGGACCCTTTGGTCCATAGGCCGACACTCCATCCACTGAGCCAAACCGGCT
>NW_005875529.1:0-11911 GCF_000147115.1 Myotis lucifugus | reverse complement strand
GCTCCCCTCTCCTTCCCTCTCAGAAACGTCCACCATCCCCCACATTTCCTCCCAACACACACACACCCAACCTCAGAATACTTCTCACTCAAGGACACCACCTGCTCACTCAGGCCCAGGGGAATAAACACACAGGGCCCTGGTCCACCTCCCACCCCACCCACCCCGCCCCGTGACCGAGGGGCACCTGCACCTCGAACTGAAGCCAAGAGGAAGTGGCTGCTGAGCTGGGCTGGAGGAGGAGGGAGCCAGCAGCTCCTGGCTGGGTAGGCAGCTCTGACCCCCGTGTCCTCTGAGAAGAGTGAGAGGCAGGTAAGCAGCCAAGAGTTGCCTACCTGCTCCTCACCCTCTGGCAGAGTTCGGGCCTGTCACTCACTCACTCATTCCTTCATCCCCTCAACAAAGCGAGTACAGCGGGCCAGGCCAGGCTCGGTGACCAAAGACCAGCATTGCTGTGCTGGGTTTTGACTGGGCGGGTATCACTAGCCTGACGTGACTTGGGAGCCGGCAGGGAGGTTCCCAGCCCCCAAATGAAAGTTGCCTCCAGCTTGCCTGACATCCCACCCTTAGAGTTGCTTACACGCAGATCAGCAGTGGGTTATGGGGCCTAAAGCTCAAACAATTTCAGAGAGGGCACTCTTAGAGAAAGAATTCAAAATGGCAACTTTTAGAAAACCGTAGGGCTGTGGGAACACATCGCTGTGGCCCGTGCAGCCTGGAAGGATCCTGCTGGTGGGACAGGCCCTGGCGCTTCGGCATCTGAGCTCCAAGGCCCTGCTTCCTAGCAGTGCAGGTGTTAACAAAGGAGCCACAGGACTAGGCTCAGGAGGAAGATACTGGGCCCTGGGGTGCATTCTGTCAGGGAAGGGGCTGCAGGAGGGGGTGAGGCCAGAGGAGATGGTGGGACAGACAGCGCCTCCCCCACTGTCTGCCCTCCCTCCCGCTGTGGGCTCAGACATCTCCCCTGCTCCCCGCAGAGGATCTGCCTCCCTCCCCCCTTTCGGCCAGCCTCTCCCTCCTTCCCAGCAGTCAGGGAGGGGGTGCAGCCTGCAGAAACAGGGCCCTGCTTGAGCTCCCCCTCCACCTGGGGCTGCCTGAGCATTGTCCCCGAAGGGAAGGCGGGTGAGCTGCTTCTACACCACCCTGTGTGGACCTTCCTCCTCAGGGCCCCACTCAGTCTTCACGCTGGTTCAATGCAGTGGCTGGAGGCAGTCAGCTTCTACCAGCCCAAGGCCTGTGAAAGCCCAGGTCTCTCAAGGTCTCTGAGCCTGTGACTTTTTGTTAAGGGAGGTGAGGGCATCTGTCGCCATCTCAGTTCCTTTCAATGTGAATAAGTTAAATAATCACTTTCCTAAAAGATGAACCAAGGAAGGGATGAGCCGAAGAACTTATATACTTACATGCATAGCCCATGGACACAGGCAATAGGATAATGAAGACCTGGGGGAGAGTGGGGAGGGGCTGGGAGGAGGGGGAAGGGGAGAAAAATGGGAGACATCTGTAATACTATCAACCATAAAACTATAATAAAAAATAAATACTTTCCTCACCGTGAAGGCCTTTAAATATATTTTTTTATTGATTTCAGGGAGGAAGGGAAAGGGAAAGAGAAATAGAAACATCAGTGATGAGAGAGAATCATTGATTGGCTGCCTCCTGCACACCCCCTACTGGGGATCGAGCCCCCAACCCGGGCATGTGCCCTTGACCATAATCAAACCCAGGACCTTCAGCCCACAGGCCTTTCTGATTATGACACAAAACCTAGAAGTCATAAAATAGAAGCTTGATAAATTCAACTTTAAACAAATTTTTTTAAATTTCTGAATGCAGAAGCTATCATAAATAAAACCAAAGGACAAACAATAAACTTGGAGGCGTATTTATGGTTAATATCAAAACACACAGCGAATTTCCCTAACATATAAAGAGCTCCTACCAATCAATAAGAAGAAACCTGCACCCTCAATAGAAAAAAGTAAGCAAAGAATATCAACAGACAAACCACAGGGAAGGAAATTCAAATGACTCTTTTTAAAAAATATTTTTATTGATTTCAGAGAAGAAGGGAGAGGGAGAGAGAGATAGAAACATCAGTGAAGAGAGAGAATCATGGGTCGGCCACAACCCGGGCATGTGCCCCTGACCAGAATCAAACCCAGGACCCCCTAGTCCACAGGCTAACGTTCTATCCACTTAGCCTAACCAGCTAGGAAAAAATTCAAATGACTCTTAAACATTTGAAAAGATGCCCAACCTCACCTGCAATAAAAGAATTGCACATTTAAATTAGCACTGACATATCACTTTCATGTATCAGATTGGCCAGGATCAAACGTTACTTGGCAAAGATGTGTAGATACAGCACTTAGGTCTTCCTGCTGAGCATGGCAATTGGAACCAAACAACTTGGCAGCAGCTATTGAAATTATAAATGCACATCCACTCCGTCCCAGCAACTCCACTTTGCTCTTATAGTTTCCGCATTTAAAACCCCCTAACCATGCCCTGACCGGTTTGGCTCAGTGGATAGAGCATCGGCCTGCGGACTCAAGGGTCCCGGGTTCGATTCTGGTCAAGGGCATGTACCTTGGTTGCGGGCACATCCCCAGTGGGGAGTGTGCAGGAGGCAGCTGAGTGATGTTTCTCTCTCATCGATGTTTCTGACTCTATCCCTCTCCCTTCCTCTCTGTAAAAAATCAATGAAATATATTTAAACAAAAAATAAAAATAAAAAAAAATAAAACCCCCTAATCATGCCCAGCTGGCGTGGCTCAGTGGTTGAGCATTGACCTATGAATCAGGAGGTCACTGCTCGATTCCCAGTCAGGCACATGCTCGGGTTGTGGCTCAATCCCCAGTGGGGGGCGTGCAGGAGGCAGCCGATCTATGATTCTCTCTCATCATTGATGTTTCTCTCTCCCTCTCCCTCTCCCTTCCCCTCTGAAATCAATAAAAATATTTTTTTAAAAAAAGAAATGTCTTCTGTTTAAAAAAAATAAATAAATAAAGCCACCTAACCATATTAGTTATTCAAAAGTAAGTAGCAACAAATGTAAAAGCCTCCCCTCTCCCCTCCCCAGGGAAGCGAGTGCTTGCAGAGTGAACGAACGCGTGGTTCTTGTGACTCAGCCTCTGGGGGCTCAGCTTCTTACTCGGCCACACGTGATGGCTGGTGAGAATCTGTTGACCATTCCACAACTTCGAATAGTTTTTAGATATTGTCACTTGCTGTCTGAGGTCTATCCCGGTGGCTGGTTACATCGTTAGGAAAAGGAGGAAAAAATGCTGAGACTGAAGCATAAGAATCCAGCAGCTACGCAATTGCCTCGACGTGCTCATCGCCGGGCCCCTCATTTGCACTCATCTGACCAAAAGCATTTTAAAGCACAACAAGATGTCTTGGGTCCTTCCAAAATGCTATTAAAGCAAAACAAGAAAGGGCTGGTTCTTCCCAATTTGCTTTTATTGGAAATGTAGCCTATGCACAGCCGTACCAGGTGGTGTGGGGACATTGAGAAAATGTCTTTCTGCCCGGCCGGCGTGGCTCAGTGGTGGAGCATTGACCTATGAACCGGGAGGTCACGGTTCGATTCCCGGTCAGGGCACATGCCTGGGTTGTGGGCTGGATCCTCAGTGTGGGGGCGTGCAGGAGGCAGCCGATCGATGATTCTCTCTCATCATTGATGTTTCTATCGCACTCTCCCTCTCCCTTCCTCTCTGAAATCAATAAAAGTGTATTTTTAAAAAAGAAAGAAAAAAATCTCTCTCATCACGTAGAAACCACACTAGCCGGTGTGACAGGGACCTGCTGATTTCCCATGAAGTGGGATGTAAGGATTCCACACGTGGCTCCTAAAACAGTTCCTGACCATTGTTGTTCTAATGTATAAGTCAACATCAATCCACTTCAAAACACTTTCAATCCTTAGTTTAAACATGATATAAGTTGTCATTTTTAATTTGTCCAACGAATCATGTTTTTCCTTAAATAATAAGTAGTGGTTATACTGGGAAAACTCAACTTGAGTCTTTACACATTATACATGTCTCATTAAAATAAACTCTAATATAATTTTAATAACTTCTAAGATATATATTTTTAACTGAAAAATACTTGTCATATATGAAAAGTGACCAAATGACCTTTCTAAAATATTTTGGGCAATTCCCAATATTATATATTAGTGTTGAAAGTGTCAGAAACTTTTGAATGATTGCAAAACCCTAACTAAGCTACAACCGTGACACGCTTGGCGTCCAAGACTTAGAGCTAGAATGTCATCCCTCAGCATGTGAGGCTGTCCAAGTGCTGATAAAGGAAGCCAAGCCAGGAGGTAGTTAAACATTCTCTTGTACTGTTCCCTACCTTCAGCAATCTGTAAATGCGCATGATCTCACTTTAGACTTGCAAAGCTTCTAGATCTATCCATCCATCCATCCATCCATCCATCCATCCATCCATCCATCCATTCATCCATCCATCCATCCATCCATCCATCCATCTATCCATCCATCCATCCATCCATCCATCCATCCATCCATCCATCCATCCAATTATTCCCACTTCACAGATGAGGCCCAGAAAGGTTTCTATCACTTGCCTAAGGCACACAGGTGTCAAAGCCAGGCCTACAGAGGTGGCTGTGCTGATTCCAGCTTCCCCTTCATCTCCTCACCCTCCTTGCATTCTGAGGACAAACCTGGCACTTTTATGCTACAAGTAGCTCAGAGCAATGGTGGATGGGGTCTAGGAGACAGACCAAGGTCAAGGGGTTGTTACATGGTAGGGCCTAGGAGCGGGAGCTGGGCAGAGGCCCTGGGCAGAGGGCACTGAAGTCCCCATCAGCAACTCTGCCCTGTGGATGGCAGTCCTCAGAGCCTGGTGGGGCCAATGCCCCCGGAACATCTCCTGACTGGGCTCTGGTTAATGTTTAAGCACTGGGAATGGTGGTGAGCACTAAGTCTTGTGCAAGAAGCATGAAAACGGAGACTTTACCCCAGGAGTGGGTAGTCGCCCCCACCTCCATCATGATTCTCAGAGGTCAGGAAGGGGCTGCCTCGGTCAGGCAGGCGAGGCCCCACCTAGGGAGTCCTGCCCTGAGCCTTCCCCTGAGAGGGGGAGGGCGAGAGACCCTCGGGTTCCCTCCCTCATCTTCATTGAGGTCAGTTAAATCAGGGCTGGGCATTGATAGGGGTTGGGCTGATTCTTTTGCGGGGGGCGGGGGGGGGATCAAACTCTTATGGGTGTGCAGCTGTCCGACCCTTACCCCTCCCCGTCCTTTTGCCACCTTCTGACAGGGCCACTCCATGGGCCGGGAACCACTGATCCCTGAAAGCCTGGATGCCCCCTGCCCAGGCACGAGGAAAAGAGTAAGAGCTCAGATGGCTGAGTCATAGGAGAGGCTTCAAGCAGGACCTCCAGCCCCGGCCTGCTTGCCCCTGGGCAGAGGCTCTGGGCTGCCCAAACGGGGCTGCTGTCACCTGGGCCACTTGTCTCAGACCACCAGCACCCCCTGCATCACCATCACCTTCATCACCACCACCATTTGAAAGCTGAGCCGGTGGAGTTTCATTCCAGGTACTCGGCCCACCCAGGATCAGAACCAGTTCCTTTGGGGGCCAGGGGAGCTCTGAGCCCTATACTGGGGCTACTGGGTGCCATCTCATACCCGCCCTCCTCTTCTTCCCTTTATACTGCTGTTTGTTGGAAGTGGCCAACATTTCCCATACTCCTTTCAGAGCAGGGTCGCTGATACGACATCTGTGGGGCTGGGGCAGGCTGGGGTTCAGGGGAAATAAAGGATCCTGATTGAGCCGACAGGTGCCTTTTGCCCTCTCACAATCCTTCCAGCTGCCATCTTGCACAATGAGGTAGCCCTCAAGATGAAAACCCATACAAAGGATGGAGAAACAGAAAGCTGGAAAAAGCCCAGCCAGTGTAGCTCAGTGATTGAGCGTCAACCTATGAACCAGGAAATCACAGTTCAATTCTTGGTCAGGGCACATGTCCGGGTTTTGGGCTTGATCCCCAGTAGTGGGCACACAGGAGACAGCTGATCAATGATTCTCATCATTGGTGTTTCTCTCTCTCTCCCCCTCTCCCTTTCTCTCTGAAATCAATAAAAACATATATTTTTTTAAAGAAAGCTGGCGCTGGCCAGTTTGGCTCAGTGAATAGAGCATGGACCTGCAGACCAAAGGGTCCCAGGTTCGAATCCGGTCAAGGGCATGTACCCTAGTTGGGGCTTATACAGGAGGCAACCAATCTGTATGTGTCTCTCACATTGATGTTTCTCTCTGTCTTTCCCTCTCTCTCCACTCTTCCTAAAAAACAATGGAAAAATATCTCGAGTGAGGATTAACAAGAAAGAAAGAAAGAAAGAAAGAAAGAAAGAAAGAAAGAAAGAAAGAAAGAAAGAAAGAAAGAAAGGAAAGAAAGAAAGGAAGGAAAGAAGGAAGCTGGAAGGAGCCTGGAATGTGACTACAACACGACTTCATGGAGTTGTGAGAGCAACTCTGGACTGGCTTGTCTATGGACTTTTTTCACTTGGGAGGAAGCAAAGCTCTACCTCATGAAGTAAAGCTCTACTTCATGAAGTTGCTGTCCTTTTTTTTTTTTTTTTTAAGAATGGTTTATTGATTTTTAGAGAGAGGGGAAAGGAGAGGAGGGAAACATCAATGTGAGAGTGTAACATCCATCAACTCCTACTGCACGCCCCCTACTGGGCATTGAGCCCACAACCCGGGCATGTGCCCTGACCTGGAATTGAACTGGTGACCATTAGATGAACAGGATGACACCCAACCAACTGAGCCATACCAGCCAGGCAAGATGTTATCATTTTGAATCTCTCCTACTAGCAACCAAATGCAATTCTTAATTGAAATTTAGGAATTGGCCCGGCCAGCCTGGCTCAGTGGTTGAGTGTCAACCTATGAACCAGGAGGTCATGGTTCAATTCCTGGTCAGAGCATGTTTCTGGGTTGGGTGCTCAATCCCCAATGGGGTGCATGCAGGAGGCAGCCAATCAATGAATCTCTCTCATCATTGATGTTTCTGTCCCTCTCTCCCTCTCCCTTCCTCTCTGAAATCAATAAAAAAATATATATTTTTTAAAAAAAAGAAATTTAGGAATTGAGCTTCTCTAAAGTTCCCTCTGAGCCACCACAAGGTGCCATCCCCTGAGGATCTCAATCATGAGGGGATGACGTCACATGTCATTGTCTTTGGGCAGCAGTGGGAGGGACCTGGGCTGGGAGCAGTGTAGAACGTGATCACATACTTGAACTTGAGACACCACCTACCATCATGGCATCCCTGACAGAAGGAAGAGTCCTCGTCACTGTGTTATCAGAAACAAAACGAAAGGCTTTGGAGCCAAGGTTGACTTCTAATCCCAGGTCCATAAACGTCAGCTCCTGCGGCTTGCTCACTCTTCCAGAGGCTTCTGGGCTGATCACAAAGAGCTGGCCGCCCTCCCAGGTGTCACCTCCCTCTGACATCTGTCTGACGCATTTGCCCCTGTTCCCTGCATCGCATCTCCTGGGCAAGGGTCTGGTCTCAGCCCCCTGTGGTGGGCCCTCCTGTGTAAGCTCAGACTCATGCCTCCATGAGGCAGCTGCTTTCTCCCCCCGACTCCCCCCACCATCTCAGGAGCCCATTTGGTCCAGCTCACAGCCTGGAAGGGCAGGGGCCACCTTCAGTCAGTTGGAGATCGGGCCTTTAGGAAACAGCCTGTCCTCTTCACAGGGTGTCCCTGCCCACAGCAGTGGCCCCGCGGCCGAAACTCAGACAGGGTCCTCCCTCTTTCCCTGTCGCAGTCTCCTCTTTCCCTCACTCCTGCTTCCGGGACCGCCTCTCAAATAAACTACATGCCCAAATCTGTGCCTCAGGCTCTGCTTCCAGGGGCCCCTGAACGACTCTGCCTCTCACCACCTTGCTCAGCTCATCCTGACTTGACATCTGACACTCATTCCTGTTTCCTGCCTGAGGTCGCTGAGCCCTGCGGACCCTGGGTTCTGAGAGCAGAAGTTCCCTGAGGAGAGGGATGGTGTCTGGTCCCTGGAAAGCCTGGCAGACTGTCAGTTACCCAATACATTTCAAGGGCTTTTAGATGATGATGATGATGATGATGATGATGATGGCAACGACGACGATGATGAGGGCAATGACCATGATGATGGTGATGCTGAGAATGCTGCTGCTAACAATCCTATAAGCTGCTTGAAGACAACCTGGATCAACATTTTTCTTGGGAGTCACTCAGCTGCCTCAAGACGAGTGTCCGATGGGCAAACTCTCCAAACCACCAGATCTTCAACAGCAATTAGCAACCTCTGTGGAGAGCAATCACGCTCACTCCACACTCACACATTCACATCCTCTTTGACGCAGCAATTTCACTGAGCTGCCCTGCAGATCATACAGGCCGCAAATGACAAAGGGATAAGATAATTCATGGAAGCCTCGCTAGCATCAGCAAAGAGTTGGAAACAACCTAAATGCTCACAGTAGAGCCCTGGTTCAAGAAACTACAGCCTATCGAAACAATGAATTTACACAGCTGTGCAGGAAAGTGGGACAGTCTTCATGTGATGACAGAATTATCTTCAAGATAGATTATGAAGTGGAGGAAAACGGAGCAGAACAGGGCGAAAAGGAGAGGGGATGTGGGTGGCTGAGGACAGGAGTGAGAGAGACTGACTTTTGGATCATGTGAATGTGTTACTTTTTTGAAAAAGCAAATAAAAACAACAGTTAAACATCAAACTCAGATCTTTTATAGTCATACCCCTTTATTACCCAGATTCTTATCGAGGGCCTGCTAAGTGCTGGGCAGTGTGCCACCAATGAGTAGTACAAAGAAGAAAGACCTTCAGGAATGCCTTATATGGGGTGGTAGGTGGGCACTGGGGGAGCGGAGAAGTGACTCAGCTATTATAACTCATCCTTATATGCCAAACATGGGTTAAGTACAGATGCTGTGGGTACATCAAAGCAGGGCAACTGACGCAGATACAGGGTCCGGGAAGGCTTCCTGGAGGCGGTGTGTTAGCCTTGAACTATGAGTAGCAGGCAGCCAGAGGGAAAAGGGGGAGAAGGGGATTCTGGGAAGGGAGAAGTGGAGGAACAAAAGTTGGGAGCTGTGACCCAGCCTGACAGGTGGGAACCTGCAGGGGGCATTGAAAAGATCGCTAAGTTCATGCTCGGAGGGAGGAGTCTGAATAAAAACCTAGAAGTGTATGTCTCTTTTACGGAGAAGCCAAATCAACACTGGGGAGAGGGTGCCAGTCCTGGGCTTCGGATCGCTTCTCGTCACCTCTCTCCAACCTCCCTCAACCCAGAAACTGGGCTGGAATCAGCCTGGCTGTTAGAGGCTGATCCCGGACATGGCCTGTGACCAACACTCACCTCCCTCCTACCTGGATGTCACACGCAATCAATCAGCACACGTTCCCTGAGGAACCACCCGGCCCGACAGTGCTGAGGGGCCCAGGACAAGTTTAAGATACAGCCTGTGGCCCAGGAGGAGATAGAATTGACACACACAATGACCGAAAAACAGAACAACTCAATTTATGACTTTGTCTTTAAAAGCCTGGTCCAGAGCAGGGACGCAAACAGATACCTGATGCTGATGTTCATAGAAGCATCATTCACAATAACCAAAAGGTAGAAGCAACCTGAGTGTCATCAACAGATGAATGAATAAGCAAAATGTGGTCTGTCCATACAATGGAATAGCACTCAGCCGTAATAAGAAATGAAATTCTGACACTGGCTACAACATGGTTGAACCTTGAAGACATTATGCTAAGCAAACAAAGACAGACACACAAGGACAAATACTGGATGATTCTCTTCATGTGGATATATAGCATAAATATAGAGACAAGATCATAAGATGGAAAGTGAGTCCGAGGCTCAGGGAGGAAGGGCAGTTATTGCATAGAAACAGGTACAGAGTTTCTGTTTGGGTGATGAAAAATTTTAGTGATAGTGATAATGGTTCTACAACACTGTGAATGCAATTAATGGCACTGAACTGTACACTTAAAAATGGTTAAATAGCAAACTTGGTATATGTATTTTACCACCAAAAAAAAAAAAAAGGTTTAGATATTGTGGCTCAGAAAGGGGAGATAGTGAGATCTCAGTCAATTTAGGAGGGCTTCCTGGAGAAGGTGACATTTGAAAAGGGCTGGGAACATGTGAGCAAAAAGAAGGAAAAGCACTGTGATGAAAAATGGGGAGGAGTGAGAAGGACCCCAAAAGGGATGAATCCGATGGCCTCTCTTGGGCCAGGTGGAGGGCGACAGAGAGTCATGAGGGTCAGGGAGGGGGTTGAGGTGGGAGAAGACCTTTGGGTTCATGATGCTCATAGCATACGAATGCTACAGGGAAAGACTGAACACTCTAGGAAGCTGTTACTAAATTCCATTTTACAGATGCATAGACTGAGGCTCATCTATGATGGTGCAGCTCGTAAGTGGCACGTGAGGATTTGGTCTGGGATCACATGGCCCTAACGCAGTGGCTCTCAGCCCTGGCTACACATCGGGGGGGCCCAGAGAGCTTCAAGCAAATACTGCCAGCGTCCCCTCCCCAAAGGTCCCCTGCTCTTTGCCTGGGGTGGGGATTGAGCATTAGTCTTTCTGAAAAGCGACCCCGGGATTGAGTGTGCAGTCAGGAATGAGAACCCCTACACTAAGGCCCAGCACATTTCATTCCCTCAGCTCCTGGGGTTACTTGCTGTCAACCTCAGGCAAGACGCTCAGCTTCTTCAAGCCACTTCTGTAAAATGGGTAGAAAATACTCCCCCTGCCCCCCTCACAAGGCCTGTATGGTAGTGATGGTTGTCTGTTCCCTTTGCCCCTTTGTCTCCTCTCTTCTGCAGAGGGAGCGAGGCGGTGAGGGCAGGGGCTGCACAGAAGCACTGAGGACTCAGCTCACAGGCTGCAGGCCAGGAAGGTAAATTGACTGAGCAAATAAGCAAATATATTTGGTGGAAGCAGAGCTTTTCACCATCAGAGAGGTGCTTTACAGACTGGAAAGAGGAAAGCTAGAAAGGATCGCGAGGCTTGGGATTGGAATAAAAAGCATTGAAATGAACTCATGCTTTTAAAATATATTTACACAGATAGATACTGGAATAGTATGGGTGTCTGTGTGTGGTATATCATATGTTCGTGGTATGTATATGGAGGAAAAACATGATTTTTTACATTAAAAGACTTTTATTGATTTTTTTAATTTTATTTTTTAGAGAGAGAGAGGAAGGGAGGGAGAGAGAGAGAGAAATATTGATCGAATGCCTCCCAGATGCACCCAGACCGGGGATCAAACCTGAAACCTTCCAGTTTATGGAACAAAGCTCCCACCAATTGAGCCACACCAGCCGGGCCTTTCTTAAATGTAGATGTCATTGACATGTAACATGCTATTCGTTCCAGGTGAACAACATTAATTTTAATATTGTATATATTGTGAAATGATCAGCACAGTCTAGTTAACCATCACCACACACAGTTCCAAAGTTCATTTCTTGTGGTGAAAACTTTTAAGATTGACTCTCTTAGCAACTTTCAAATATGCGATACACTATTATCAACTAAAGTCGCCATGCTGTACACGACATGCCCGTGACCTACTCATTTTATAGCTGGCAGTTTGTATGTGTGAATGCTTTTTACTCATATCACCTGCCCTCCAACCAAATCTGGCCAATCTACTCCCTGAGTTCAGGGCTTTTGGTTTGGTTTGGTTATTTTTTTAAGCTTCCACATATGAGTGGGATCATATGGCATTTGTCTTTCTCTGTTTAACTTATTTCACTTAGTATACTACTCTTGAAGTCCATCCATGTGGTCGCAAATGGTGGGATAATATATATATTAGAAAAAAAAA
>NW_005875528.1:0-11913 GCF_000147115.1 Myotis lucifugus | reverse complement strand
AAAGCACCCAGCACATGGTAAGTGCTGATCAGATGGCGCCTAAAGGAAAAGAGCCAACTGAGCCCGAGGGACGGTCAGTCCCCCTCCCTACCCTCGGGAGAGGCACTGGGTGCAGCCAGGAGGGCAGCCTCGCGGCAGGCCTGGCCCCGGCTCCCTTTCTCCCCCCTGCTCTGTCTCGGTTGTGATATTCATGGGTGCCGCTAAGAAGCAAAATATGGAAGCAGAGCCCTGGTCGGGTGGCTCAGCTGATTGGAGCACCATCCCCTACACCAGTGGTCGGCAAACTCATTAGTCAACAGAGCCAAATATCAACAGTACAACGATTGAAATTTCTTTTGAGAGCCAAATTTTTTAAACTTAAACTATATAGGTAGGTACATTGTTATTAACTTCATTAGGGTACTCCTAAGCAGGCCTTTGCTAAAAACGTCCTCAATCTGAGGGGTCGACCTCAGCAAACGTACCCCCACTTCTTCTAACGCCACTTCTTCAAAATAGACTAGCCCAGGCCGAAAACCGATTTCTGCGCATGGGCCACGAAGTTTCAATCGCACTGTACGTGCGCGCCCGCACGTGGTATTTTGTGGAAGAGCCACATTCAAGGGGCCAAAGAGCCGCATGTGGCTCGCGAGCTGGAGTTTGCCAACCACTGCCCTACACCAAAAGGTTGTGGGTTTGTTTCCTGGTCAGGGCACATACCTGGGTTGCAGGTTTGATCCCTGGTTGGGGTGTGTATGAGAGACAACCAATTGATGTTTCCCTCTTTCCCTTCCTCCCTCCCTCCCCTCTCCCTAAACATCGGGGAGTGAGAATTTGTTAAAAAGTAGAGGCAGGGGGCTCTTTCTCACAGCTGGGCTACATCCCTGCCTGCGTGTCCAGGCCTTCGCCTCCCCCAGGATGTGCTGAACGTGCTGCCCTTGCAGAGAGGCCTGTGGCCTGACTCTACAATTTCCTTCTGGGCGTTATACACTCACATCCCTGCCCAGTTCTCGCTCGAGATTTATAACCAAAGTCGTTTACTCTGGCTTCAGATGGAGTGATAACATTGGTAACATACTTGGCACAGAATTTCACATTATATATTAACTAGAGGCTCGGTGCATGACATTCATGCACTGAGGGGGTCCCTCAGCCCAGCCCGTGCCCTCTCACAATCTGGGACCCCTTGGGGGATGTCCACCTGCCGGCTTAGGCCTGCTCCTGCAGCTGGAAATCCCCCGAGGGGTCCTTAGCACTGCAGAGGAGGGAGAGGCTCCTGCTACCACCGCTGCGCTCTCCAACCGTGAGCCTGGCTTCTGGCTGAGTGGTGCTCCCCCTGTGGGAGTGCACTGACCACCAGGAGGCAGCTGCTGCGTTGAGCGTCTGCCCCCTGGTGGTCAGTGTGCGTCATAGTGATTAGTCACTCTGTCGTTCAGTTGATTTGCATATTAGGGTTTCATTATATAGGATGCTCAATAAATATCAGTTATTTCTCTATTGGGAAACAGTGGGTTGTCCCGAAAGTCGCAATCCTAGTCTGCCCTCTTAACTTTGTAACATTTGCTAAGCACCTAGCACGACATCTGACACTTAAAGGCTTTCAGGAAATGTGGGGGGTGGAGAGGATGAATGAGCGAGCTGATGCTTATTTTCCTCCTCCAGGCCCAGTTGGGCTTTGCAGTGCTTGACTGCCCCCAGTTCTGCACAGTTGCCGCTAGAGGGCAGGAGAGGTTAAGACAACTACACTCAGGACCCCTGGGACCCAGAATTACTGGCTTGACAAGGGAGGCTGAAGGAAGGAGGAAAACATCAGAATGCTTGAAAAAAGCCAGTTCTTTCTCTCTGGTGGACCCAATGGAAGGAAATGTGTAGCTAGAGAGATTGAAGTTAGACTTCAAGAAGAACTTCCAATGCACAAAGTACGCTTACTAGAAATTTCATACAGGTGTTTTGTTTTGTTTTTTAGGCCTTTAACTACATCTGCCCAAGCAGAATAGATGAGAAGGTGGGCTCTTCCTGTCTGAGGCTTATGTGACCCCACTAGTTCCGATTAAAGTGTCTGCCTTTAATGACTCCATTCTTGCAGATGCAATAGTAAAATACCTTTATTGGTCAGTCAGCCACCACTCATGCTTTTCCTGTAATAAGAATCCTTTATAGCGGCATGATGGTGCTCACATGCAGATGCTTTCTGAAGAGCCTGGGCGGGGGCAGCCTTGCCCCTCACATCAGAGCTCCTTTGTTGAAATGAGCTGGTTTGTTTGGCTTTTGTGGATTTCAGGGTCTGGGACCAAGGATCCCTCCTTCGCTTCTTGGGCAAGCTGCTCCCAAACACGCACAGTATCAGGGACACAATGGCATCTGGCAGGGGCCAGGCTAGGGCTCTCTCTCTTCCAGGGGTCCCTGCCCCGGGCTTCCCAGGTGGCTCCATCCCCATGGGGCCCCAAAGAGGAGGGCTAGGCTCCAGGTGACATTACCGTTCAGAAATGGGGAAACTGCAATGCTCTCCAGCCAAGCTATAAAGCAACAGGAACCTTCAGTAACGAGAGTGTAGCTCAGAGCTGCAAAAGTAGAGGGTTTTATGCTCAGCACCAGAAGGAGCTGGCTGCCTGGCCTGGGCTTCAGCAACCCAGTGAGCATCCCCAGCCAGCGCTGGTCCTGCAGAACCGTGGCCTCAGCACAAATCAATGAACACAGGTGAGCCCCAGCCGCCTCCTTGGGCCAGCAGGCAAGCCCGGGGCTGGCTGGAGTCTGCCTCTCCCACCAGGATGTGGGCCTTCGTGCATGGGTAAGAGGAGGGGCCAACCTTCCTTTCTCATGCTGGTCTCTCCTCTGAGGATAAGACCCAAGCAGGGAGCTGCTGGCCATGCAGAGTGTGGGGCAAGAAGGGGGCCACTGGGCAGCCTCCTCATCCAGCCTGCTCCGCCTGACCTTCCTCTTTTGAAGTCCGATCTACCTGCCCTGTACAGTTTTAAGAGCCCCCTACACTTTTAAGCCTAAGGTTGGTTGTCTCCTCCCATATCGGGCCCTGAATATTGTCCTCATAATGGTGACCTTGAGTCTGGTGGCTTTCAAGGAGGGAGGTTAGGGAGGCAGAGAGGTGACTCTTGTGTCCTTCCAATTGCAGACACAGGGTGGGTCCTCTGGCAGGCAGATGCCAAGGGCCTGAGGCCTCCTGTCTGGGGCTGAGGCCAGAGAGCTGTCTGTGGGGCCGGTTGAGGGGATGAGGTGGAGCTGGGAGGCAGCTGGACAGAGATATATTCTGAGGAGCAGTGAGTGCCAGCCCAGGGGAGTGGCATGACCAGCCCCACACGCGCACGTGGGAGCGGGCAGGCGCTGCTCAGAGTTGGGGATTGTTGGGGAAATAGCTCATGTGCTGTGCCCAGGCAACTGTAGAGCTCATGACTCCAGACCCTCGGGAAGAAGCTAAGGGTAGTGAGATTCCTGACGCTGGGACTGCGGGTATTGCTCCCTCTGCCGCCACCTCTGTCCTGGGAAAGGGAGCTTGGGCCTGCACCTCGGCGGAAAGCTGCCTGTGCCCTGGCCCACCTGACCCTGCCTACAGGGAAGAAGGTATGAGGGGAGCCCGTGGAGTGCTGTCACGTGGTCTGTCCTAGACCTTCCAGCAAAAGCCAAACCAAACCATCAAGCCAAATGCAGTGGGGCGGCGGGGCCTGGGCCCCGCGCGGGGGCAGGCCGCTCAGATCTCGATGAGGCTGGCCTGGCGCAGGCAGAGGGGCGCGTCCTCGGGCATGGCGTTCCGCTGGATCTCGTTCCCGTCCAGGCGCAGCACCTGCAGCTTTGAGAAGTTTATGACGTCCACCACGGTGCAGAAGCTGCTGATGGAGAACTCTGCGGGGACAAGAGGGGCGGAGGTGGGTGGGAGGAGCCAGGATCAGGGTCCCGGATCCGCAGCGAGGCCTGGGAAGCTGCTTGGCGCCAGGGCTGGAGCTGGGCTGGGTGGCCCAGGAGGGCTCTAGGGTTGGAGTCATACCGACTCCCACCACCAGGGGGCGCAAAAAGTGGGACTTCGGCTGTGTGTCTGCCGCTCCAGCCTCCTACCCTCCCCCAGCCTGGACAGCACTTTGCAGACCCGGGAATGCCCTTGATTGTTCTTCCCACCAGGACCTGATCCCTTCCCATCTGCGTGCAGCAGGGGAAGCAGAGGAAATCAAAGACCAGCCCTGGCAGCGAGAGGTATGGAGAGCTTTTGAGAGGGCTTTGCTCAATTGCTCCGAGATGAAAGACAAGGCAAATGGAGGGACTCAAAGCTGGAATATCTTTGCAGACAGAGAAAGTGGCAGGAAATTACCGTGAGCGCTCCGGGGCGGAGAGAGCGCCTCTGCGGGCCAGGCTCCGAGGGGCTGCGCCCCTCCATCCCCGGCACTGCCGGGGCTGAGCAAGGCGCTGAGGCTCAAGGACACGACAGACGAACCAGGCTGCCAAGAACCCCAGGAGCCAAGTACACAATTCCCCCGCCTCCTGCATTTCATACGACTATGGTTTATCTCTTCCTTTTAAATTCCCAAAGAATTTTTTCCTTCTGAAGCTCTCCCCTCAAACCACGTAATCCTAAGAGGTGCAATAGTTCTGTTCGGTTTTAACAAACTCTTCTGCAGCCTTTCACCCCCTTCTCCCTCTGATTGTCCTCTTAGACACATCAGCCGCCTCTGTCTAGGGCAGTGGTTCTCAACCTTCCTAATGCCGCGACCCTTTAATACAGTTCCTCATGTTGTGGTGACCCCAATTTCATTGTTACAAATAGAACATAATTAAAGCACAGTGATTAATCACAAAAACAATATGTAATTATATATGTGTTTTCCGATGGTCTTAGGCGACCCCTGTGAAAGGGTCCTTCGACCCCCAAAGGGGTCGCGACCCACGGGTTGAGAACCGCTGGTCTAGGGTCTACTGGTCAGGAACTGGAAAGGAGAAAAACAAGAACTCAGTTAAAAATCCAGCAGGGACACCACAAGTCACCACCAAAAAGCTCTGAGGCCCCTGGGGCTCCTTCATGTGGTAAGGGCTTGAGGAAGACGCTCATGTGAGTGTCGTCTGGGTCTGGTTCAAGGTTAGGGCCCACTCAGTACATCTCCAGGGCGAAACGCCGGGCTGAGCCAGGGTGGGGCTCGCTTTTGTGTCCACCAGAGGCGCTCTCGGCTCGCCGCGATGGTCGGGAGCTCTGCCGGCCTGAAGCTGGGCAGCAGGAGTGGGAGGAAGGCTTTCTGATTCTTCCCGGGGGCGATGGTGGAGGGCGTTGTGGGGATGAAATGAAGGTTGCGAGGAAGACAGTATAGAGACATCACAGGCTGGGGAAGAACGTGTTTTTAAATTAATACAACCAATTGGTTTGTCTCTGTTAAGAGCTGACCAAGAGGAGATGAGGTGAGGCTGCAGCCAATGTAAATGGAAGACAGAAAATCCAGCCCCAAAGCATAAGGAGGGGAGGGAGAGGAGGGGAGAGGAAGGGAGGGGAAGAGAGCCCTTTTCCAGAGTGTACTAGGGAGGGAGGGAGAGTCTGAAATCTTTGGGATGCTTCCCTTCCGGTCCTGGGGAATGGGTCGAGTGGCCTCGGAGTGGGCGGGCTGGGGGCAGAGCAAAGGCCAGGGGCTGGGTCTAGGTGTCTGCAGGGAAGCAGTGAGTGGGGTGAGCTGGGGAGAAGCAGAGTGGGCCAGTGTGAGTAGCATTTCCTACCCTATTTGGGACTGCGCTCGCTGGAGGTCCCAGGACAGAATCTCTACCCCCTGTTCAAATCCTGGCTCCCCGCTCTGCACATATAAATCCGGGGGCTCTGGGGGCTGTGGGCACACAGTGTGTAGATTCCGCCCCCATGTTGGCTGCCCTGAGCCCCTGAGTTCCTTCTCCAAGCTCATTCATAGCACAGGGCTCTTCTGCTTGGAGACTCTGAGGACACTTTCCAGCCCAGATTAAAAGCTGACGTAAGTCTTTCCAGATTCCTGCTGCTGTACCCGCCCTGCCCCACCGGATCCCAAAGCTGCTGAGTACAGTCCGAGCTGTGTTCCCTGCTGTTGCCAGGCTGGAAAAACTGAGGACGATGCTAGTGGAAGAAGGAAGAGGAGGGGGAGGACGGCCTGTCCCCTGCACACTCATTGGTTCCTGCCCTTCTTTTGGATCCTCCCTCAGAGGGTTCCTTCAATCCCGCCTGCACCCCCACCCCGGTCCCTGCCGGCCCCTGCAGGGGGGCCTTTCTGTCATGCGCCCGAGGAGAGGGGCTAAGCTGGGGCTCTGTCTTCCCTGCTGGTGATCTGCCTCAGGGGGTGCTCCTCACATTCTCAGCCAGAGACGCCTGGCTCCAGGGGGACCACGAAAGGAGGGGCTCAGGGTGCAATGCTACACAGCCTGGGTGACATGGAGAGGCTGCTTGTCCTTCCCTGCCTCAGTTTCCCCATCTTCGCAATGCAAAAGATAAAATAAAACAAAACTATGCCTGTTAACTTCAAAGTGGCAAAAAGAAGAAAAGCTAATAACAGTGATTGTGCATTGCTTTCCCAGTAATGTGCCAGGCCCTGGACCAAGCACTTTCCATGTGTTAATTCACTAATTAAGAAAAATTAGGAATTGCTGTTATTTTGTCTAAAGAGAAGACTAGGAGAGAGACTAATAACGAGTCAAAGAGGATTTGGGTTAAATTGTACAAGAAGGGATTTGGGGTAGACACTGAAAAATTTTATGTTTTTGTGTTGTTGTTTTTTTCTCCTCACCCAAGGAGTGAGGATATGTTCCCATTGGTTTTTAGAGAGCGTGGAGGGGAGGGGAGAGAGGTGGGGGAAAAAGAGAGAGGAAACATTGTTGTGAAAAAGACACAACGATCTTACACAGGCCCTGACCAGAGGCAGGGATCGAACCTGCAACCCAGGTATGTGCCCTTGACTGGGAATCAAACCCGAGACCCTCTGATGCTCAGGCCAACGCTCCAACCACTGAGCAATGCCAGCCAGGGCAGAACCCTTTTAGGTTTTTTGACTTAAGGGAGAACTTTCTTGCGAGACCTTAGGACACTTTACTAAAGTAATTTTATCTTCATCAGAGTTTTAGAAAGGGATGGACCACCTACTATTTGAGCAGCAGACATGGTTCTGCATGAGGGCAGGATGGTAACAGACACAGTGATGAAGCCATTTCCACCCCAAGTCTCTCTGATTGCACAGTTAGGCAGTGACAAATGGGTTCTCTCCCCTGACAGATGCTCTTCGCTGTCACGGTTTCAAGGTCAAACTCTGATGGAGCACAGCATAGAACATGCCGTTTCTGATGTGACAGCCCTCCTGGATTCAGAATGGGTGGCAGGTAAGGAGTGGTGACTTCTGGGAGGGATGATGGAGTGTTAGTGGAATGATGGACAGCTGCGGGTAAATGTCAAACCCCCTGTGGCATGCAACATCTTAGAGACGTCTTAGAGAACTGCCCCCTTGGAATGAGACATTAAAGACAAAACCCCGTTTGTTTGGCATCTTGCACTTCAAACTAGAGGACCAGACACCTCGTCAGCTTTCTTTTGTTGTTATTGTTGTTGTTAATCCTCACCTGAGGATATTTTTCCATTGATTTTTAGAGAGAGAGTGGAAGAGAGAGGGAAAGACAGAAACATTGACGTGAGAGAAACACATCGATTGGTTGCCTTCTGCATGCGCCCTAACTAGGGCTGGACAGGGAGGAGCCAGCAACCAATGTACGTGCCCTTGACCAGAATCGAACCCAGGACCCTTTGGTCTGAAGCCTGACACTCTATCCACTGAGCCAAACTGGCTAGTGCCCTCATCAGCTTTCTAGCCCCACTGCCAACCTCTGGGACTGGTGTCTCTCACTCGAAGGGCTGTCCAGCTCGTTAAGGTCTCACCAAATGACTGATCTGTTCCCTGAGCACAAAAAAAAGGATCAAGAGACTCGGGTGATGACTCAGCCCTATAGGTGCTCTTTGCTCTCAGCAGGCTCTGCTTCAAAGCCCTTTGTTAGTCTTTCTTTCCCCAGGGAGAGGGGACTTTGCTGACAGAGGAAGGGGGGTTAAATGCTGGCTCTGGACCCTCCGGGTAGGATTAAGACATCAGATGCCCGGAGCCATGTAAGCACAGTCTGAACGCCAGATTCTGAGTAGGAGCTGGCAAGCAACCAAGTAATCCAATCTGAAACGAATAGGCAGCTCTTTGGGTTCCTTTAGGCATCTGCAGGGAAGTGCTTGGGAAACAAGAAGCCCGGCATCCTTGCCCACCACCCCAGGGCTTTGTCGTGGTCAGGCTCATGTTATTTTAGGGGGACCTCTGCCCTGCCTCTAGGGACTCCTTGAACTCCAGGGAGAACTGACCAGAACAAGTACTGCATTCAGCTCAGCGTGACTGCACATTCTTATCCACCAACTGTTAATGTTTAAAAAGCAAATAAACACCCAAACACAAGACCAGGCTGTAGAGGCAGGAGTAGATGGTGTGGAAACAGAGAGCGCATCCTCTTCTGGGCCAGTGGGTAGGTGCAGATGCCATGGTTTCTTAGCCCACCCCCACCCCCCAGGATGGATCCTACAAATTCAACTTCAATCCCTTCTCTCTATGAATGGCCACTCCCAACCCTTTCCAGACTCATCTCTCACGGTTCCTCAATCTCATGACCCCTTCCTCTCAGACACACGAATTTCCTGGCTGTCCCCTACAGGTGACCTGTTCAATGACTGGTTCCTTTGTTCCTGGCAATTTGTCTTCCCAGAATGGCTTTGTCCTGAGTTCCTCTAGCCCATGCCCACTTATCTCTCAGGACCTACATAGAAACTTCCTTCTGGGAAGTCTTACCAACCACTGTCCACTAACTTGTATTCACCCTGCTGTTAGTGCAGGGCTGGGTCTCAGGGTGCGTTAGTTGTGCTCTCTAGTTACTCTACTGCTATGTCTTTTGTGTTGCCACCAGCACGCAGAATAGGGTCTTTCCAGTGAAATAAACTGCCCCTCCCCTTAGCCAAGGTCTCACCATTGATCCTATTGCCCTGGAGGTAGAGGTTCTCCAGGTTGGTGTTGACCGGGGGGATCTTCTGCAGTTGGTTGTAGGAGAGGTCGAGCTCAAGGATGCTGCTGGAATTGAAGGTGTTCGAGGCCAGGCCATTGTTGGTGAGACTGTTGTGGGACAACCGCACATACAACAGTTTGGGTGACCCCCGGAAGTAGCTGTCGGGGACGGAGTAGACGTTGTTGTGCTCCAGATACAGCTGCTCAAGGGCGGAGGGCAGTCCATCTGGCACCCTCCGAAGGTGGTTGTAGCTCAAGTCCAGCAAGATCAATGACCGGAGGCCCCTCAGCGCACTGCCCACTTCCTGGATCTCGTTGTGCTGAAGGTACAAGGCTGTGAGGTTCTCCAGCCCCTCCAGTGCATTGTTGGGGACCCGTGCGATCTGGTTGTGGTCGAGGTGGAGTTCCCTCAGGGATCGAGGCAGTGGGCCGGGCATCCGGGTCAGGTTGTTGTGGTCCAGGTACAGCCTCTCCAGGTGCCTCAGCTTAGAGAAGACCTTCCTGCCCACCCGATCACTGGTGATCTGGTTGCCGTGGAGAGCGATCCAGAGCAGCCCGGTGGCGTTGTCAAAGACACCTTCCTGGATGGAGGAGATCTGGTTGTTCTGGAAGTAGACATACTTCATGCGGGAGGGGACGAAGGGCAGGTACTTCAGGTTGCGGTTGTCACAGTACATGGCCGTGGGGAAGTTAGGTGGGCAGTCACACTCCTGGGGGCAGTCTCGAGGTTCTGGTGGTGGGGGTGGAGAGCCATAGGCATAGGCTGGACCCTCCTCCACCCCGTAGGGGTAAGGCTCATAGGGCTCATAAGGGTAAGGTTCATAGGGATCGTAGTAGGTGGACTGCTGGCTGCGGAGGTAGTGGAACCACCAGTGAGGGTCGTCATCATACTGGGCCCAGGAGAGGGAGCAGAGCCCTGCCAGCAGCAGGACAGAGGCCCACTGCATGTTGTCTCTGCAAGAAGGGAGAGAGAACAGAGCAAGCCGACATGAGTGAGACTCCAGGGAGGGGAGTGGGTGAGCCTCAGGCTCTGAGCGGATCTGATTTGGTGCCAAACACCTGCAAAGAGGAGCGTGGCTCTCCCTTCCTGCATGCCTCCTCCCAGCTGGACCTTGGCTGTCTGAGGGGAGCTAGATGCGTAGAGGCCCAGAAGGGGAGTCTTTGAGATGAGAAGAAACTTGAATGGGGCTGCTGCATTTTTTTGGAGGGGCAGAACCTGAAGGTTCTGTTGTGGCAGCTGGAGAGCCCATAGCAATCCCTGTGGGGTGGGGTGCTCTTCAGGCCTGAATTCACATCCAACTTGGACTCCCCGGGGAAGTAATAATTTTCAAAAGTCCAAGGAAAAAAACCCATGTTTCTGGGAAACCTCCAGAAGTGGCTGGAGCCCTCAAAGGGGATCTGAATTACTTCTGAAAGATCTTTTGGTCTCTTGGGCAGGCTGAGGGTTTCTGATTCTGAGTCTTTGGGGAGGCTTGGGCTGCCCTCCAGAGTGCCAGTGTCTAGAACAGTCTGCTGGGTGAAGATACTCTTGGGTTAGCAGTGTGTGGCTACACATGCAACTTGGCAGGCACTGGCGCCCGGGAATGGCCCTTGTCTTCCAGAGTGGCTGAGGGCAGGGAGCCTGAGTCAGTCCACCTGCTGTCCTCTGTGATGTCTAGGAAAGTATTAGCACTCTTCGTGCTCCACCATGGACATGACGCAAGAGCCATGTGGGGCCAAGAGACATGAATTGAGGAACAGCACAAAAGGGAATAGGATTTGAAGACTTACACGTGTGCCCAAGGGAACATGGCTTTAGAATGGGATTCTGGCATCCCCCTGCCATCCCTGTGGAGACATCTGGATTACCAGGCTTCCTATCGAGGCCCTCACACTGGCATCAGCTGTTGCCTTTGAACTTCTATGCTAGTGAGCTGAGAACAGGCAGGCCTGGGGATAAATGCAGGCTTGGTGCCATCCGAGAGGGAAGCTGAAGATATGGAAGATGAGGGGTCAGGGGTGACATATCAGGCCTGAGCACCCTACTCTGACTACCTACAGCCAGAGTGCTGCATAGCTCCTGTGAGCAATGGGCACCTGTGAGCCATGGGCACTGTCCAGAGGTGTGAGTGTCACCCTTGGATGGGGAAACCTTAGACCCTTTTTCAGTCCTGGGAAAGTCACAGATATCTCTCACCTGACTTTTGGGCCTTGCTGGGGTTGGCAGCTGTGGACAGGAGAAAGAGAGAAGTCTAGAAGCAGCATGAAATCCAATGAACTGATGGGCAGCACCCTGGTTGTGACAAGAGAGTCACTCTGTGTCCACCACCCCTCCCAGACCTCTTGGTTCCCTGAAAACAGTTCTCTTAGGCCAGCTTCATCCCATCAGCCTCTGGGCTGCGGAGGAGAGGCACCCTGGCTCACTCTCAGGCCGCCTGAAGCCTCGGACAAAGAGCCCACAGTGTTTCTGAGAAGCCAACCCAATCGCCCATGGCCTGGGCACGCTGGCTGGGCCCTGGCTCTGGCCAGGAGCGAAGACTGATGGAGCGGCCCTCTGCCAACAGCACATTTTTCCATGCACAGCTCTGGGCTGCAGCAGGACCAAGGTGGCCGTCTGGAGGCTGGCACAGTGAGCCTCTGTCTCCATTTCTCCTTCCAGACTGGGTACTTTGGCAGACCAGAGCCACCTTCCTCTTCAAGACTCAGCTTTCCAGGGGCATGCATCCTGCCCACTTTGGCCTCTCCTTAGGAGCCCTGACTGCCAACAGGGTTTGGTGGGGACCTTATGCCTCAAGCGTTGTCCTACCCCCATCTCCTGTTGTCTGCTCTTAAATCACCCCCTAGCCTTAGAGATCCTCCCATGGTCAGCGTTTCCAGAGGGGAAGTTTCTCGGACGCCCACTGGGAGAGTTGGGGATGCTTCCTCAGGAGCTACTGCTGCTCTC
>NW_005875527.1:0-11913 GCF_000147115.1 Myotis lucifugus | reverse complement strand
AAGAGAACGTCTCTAAAGGGAAATGAAAATTGCACTAAAGAACAAATAGCCTGTCAGGAGGGAAAATGTGAGTCCAGATGTTTCTATGCTGGGCTGCGAGTCTGACCATCAGATGCCGAAGATGAAAAGCTGGGACACAGCTTCCATAAACGAGCTGTGGCCTGGGAAGACCGGGGTGCCTCAGTAGAGGCAGTTTTTCCCATCAGTATCGCTCTCACATGAAAACTCCTAGCTGGGTTGTTTTTCTATAAAGTGGCATTCATTTTGGTGTGCAGACCCAAACACTTAAAAGGAACACATCAGTAAATGCACTATTTTGAGCATACTGACTGGCTCGGTGTGCGACAGAGGAGGATTTTGTCACAAGTACTGGGTAATCAACCTGAGTTATATCCACATCAGCGCAATCAGACTTGACACGATGTCTCTAAATATCATTATTTATCAACAAGTATGAAGAGGAAGATAAGCTGTTTATCTACTCAATTTTTTTCAAGTTTTTATTTTATGCTATTATGGTAGCAACCCCTAATATTTTCTTCTTGCCAGCTGTTTTATTTATAGTCTAGCCCAGTGGTCAGCAAACTCATTAGTCAACAGAGCCAAATATCCACAGTACAATGATTGAAATTTCTTTTGAGAGCCAAATTTTTTAAACTTAAATTATATAGGTAGGTAGATTGTTATTAACTTAATTAGGGTCCTCCTAAGGCTTAGGAAGAGCCACACTCACGGGGCCAAAGAGCAGCATGTGGCTCGCGAGCTGCAGTTTGCCGACCACGGGACTCTAGTCCATTCTATTTCACTTCTTGAAAGAAGGTGGGACCTAAAGAAAGAAAATACATTGGATCTGAGAGACTCAAGAACTGGCCCAATTGAAATTCTGCCTTCTCCCTTTCTAATGGTTCCATCCGCCTTTATAATAAGTACTAGAGCAGCGGTTCTCAACCTGTGGGTCGCGACCCCTTTGGCGGTTGAACGACCCTTTCACAGGGGTCGCCTAAGACCATCCTGCATATCAGATATTTACATTACGATTCATAACAGTAGCAACATTACAGTTATGAAGTAGCAACGAAAATAATTTTATGGTTGGGTCACAACATGAGGAACTGTATTTAAAGGGCCAGAAAGTTGAGAACCACTGTCTAGACCAGTGATGGCGAACCTATGACACACGTGTCAGAGGTGACACGCTAACTCATTTTTTTGGTTGATTTTTCTTTGTTAAATGGCATTTAAATATATAAAATAAATATCAAAAATATAAGTCTTTGTTTTACTATGGTTGCAAATATCAAAAAATTTCTATATGTGACACGGCACCAGAGTTAAGTTAGGGTTTTTCAAAATGCTGACACGCCGAGCTCAAAAGGTTTGCCAGCACTGGTCTAGAGGCTTGGTGCATAAAATTTGTGCACAGGGAGGGGAGGTTCCTTCAGCCTGGCCTGCAACCTCTCCAATCTGGGACCCCTCGGGGGATGTCCGACTGCCGGTTTAGGCCTAAACTGGCAGTCGGACATCCCTCTTGCAATCCAGGACCACTGGCTCCTAACTGCTCATCTACCTGCCTGTCTGATCGCCCCTAACCACTTTGCATGCTGGCCTGATCTCCCTAACTGCTCTCCCCTGCTGGCCTGATTCCACTAACTGCTCTCTCCTGCCAGCCTGATTGCCCCTAACTGCCTCTGCCTCGGCCCCACCACCATGACTTTGTCCGGAAGGACATCCGGAAGGTCATCCAGAAGATGTCCAGTCTAAATAGCATATTACCCTTTTATTAGTATAGATAAGAGAAATCTGCAAACAGTGGTTAAAATGAGGAATCTAAAAAAAATTCATTCAGCCATCCATTGATTATGTCAGCAAACTTTTAACTTCGTTGCATAGATTTTGTTTCATCTTCAGTATACAAGTTTTAAAAATATAGCAATGTATATTTAAATATTGGTACATTTATTGTATTTTTTCCTTTTTTAAAATTAAAAGTTTTTTTCATTACATTTATTCCCTCATACCCTCCTCCACCCCCACCCACTTCATTAAGCCCCATAATCACCACACTATTGTCATGTCCCTTAAGTTTTTTTTCTTTTTTGCTCAATCCCTCCCCCTCCCAGCTCCACCCACCAGAACTGTCAGCCTGCTCTCTATGAATCTGTCTCTATTTTGTTTGTTAGTTCAGTTTGTTCACTAGATTCTACACATGAGTGGAGTCATTTGGTATTTGTCTTTCTCTGAATGACTGTTGTCACTTAGCTGTCCCAAAGGGTAAAATTTTCTCTTTTTTATGGCTGAGCAGTATCCCATTGTGTAGAGTACCACAGCTGTTTTATCCACTCATCTACTGATGGACACTTGGGCTGCTTCCAAATCTTGACTATTGTATATAATGCTGCAATGAAGACAGGAGTGCAATTTTCTTTCAAATTAGTGTTTCAGGTTTGTTCACATAAATTCGCAGAAGTGGAATTGCTGGGTTATCAGGCAGTTCCATTTTTTTTTTTTTGCAGTATCTCCATACGGCTTTCCAGTGGTTGTACCAATCTGCATTCCCATCAACATTGCATGAGGGTTCTCCTTTTTCCACATCTTCACCAACACTTGTTTATTGATTTATTGATGATAGCCATTCTGACAGGTGTGAGGTAATATTTTATTGTGGGGGTTATTTTGTGGGTGTTTTTGTTTGTTTGTTTTGTTTTTTCTTAATCCTCACCTGAGGATATTTTTTCCATTGCTTTCAGAGAGAGAGGAAGGAAGGGGAGGAGGAGGAGAAAGCAAGAGAAACATTGATGTGAGAGAGACACATCGACTACTTGCCTCCCACATGCGCCCTAAGCAGGGGCATGGAGCGAACCTGCAACCCAAGTACATGCCCAGATATATTCCCTTGACCAGAAATAAAACCCTTGACCTTTTGGTGCACAGACACTCTAACCACTGAGTGACATCATCCAGGGCTCATTATGGTTTTAATTTGCATTTCTCTGATGATTAGTGACGTTGAGCATCATTTCTTATGTCTATTGGCCATCTGTATGTCCTCTTTGGAGAAGTGTCCATTCAGGTCCTTTGCCCATTATTTAATTGGATTGTTTGTTTTTTTGATGTTGAGTTTTATAAGTTCTTTATAAATTTTGGAGATTAATCCCTTGTTATATGTTTCATTGGCAAATATGTTCTCCCATTCAGTGGGTTGTCTTTTCATTTTGTTGATGGTTTCCTTTGCTGTGCAAAAAGCATTTTAGTTAAACACAGTCCCATTTGTTTATCTTTTTTCTTTGTTTTCCTTGTCTGAGGAGATATATCAGAAAAAATATTGCTACAAAGACATCTGAGATTTTACTACCTATGTTTTCTTCTAAGATTTTTATGGTTTCAAGTATAATATTTATGCCTTCAGTCCATTTTGAGTTTATTCTCATGTGTGGTGTGATAAGGTGGTCGTTTCAATTTTTTTTTGCACAGATCTGTCCAATTTTCCCAACACCATTTATTGAATAGACTATCTTTAGCCCATTGTATGTCCCAAATATTAATTGACTATAAAGTCATGGGTTTATTTCTGAGCTCTCTGTTCTGTCCTATTGATCTAAATGTCTGGTTTTATGGGCCTTCTGGTGTAGTTTGATATCAGGTAGTGTGATTTCTCCAACTTTGCTCTTCTTTTGCAAGATCGCTGCTGCTATTCAGGATCATTTTTGGTTCCATGTAAATTTCTGAAATATTTTTTCTAATTCTGTGAAATAAGTCATTGATAATCTGGATAAGAACTGTGTAGAATCTGGTAGATTGCTTGGGGTAGTGTGGGACATTTAATGATGTTAAATTCTTACTGTCCATGAACATGGTGGCATATGCTGCTACTTATTTGTTCTTCGTCAATTCTTTTCTTCTGTGTCTATAATTTCCAAGTATAGGTCTTTTCGTCCTCGGTTAAATTTATTCCTAGGTGTTTCCTTCTTTTCGAAGCAACTGTGAACGGGATTGTTTTATTAGTTTTCCTCCTGATAGTTCATGATTCGTGTATAAAACTGCATCTGAGCCCTGGCTGGCATGGCTCAGTTGGTTAGAGCATTATCCCATGCACTGAAGAGTTGCAGGTTTGATTCCCAGTCAGGGCACATATCCAAGTTGCAGGTTCAGTCCCTGGTCAGGGTGCATATGGGAGGCAACCAATTGATGTCTCTCTCTCACATCAATGTTTCTCTCTCTCCCTCTGCCTTTCTCTCTCTCTCTAGTATCAATGACAAATATATCCTCAGGTATGGATTTAAATAAAATGCAACTGATTTCTGGATATTTATTTTGTATCCTGTCACTTTATTAAATTCATTGATCAGTTCTAGTAGTTTTTGGTGGAATCTTCAGCGTTCTCTATATCATGTCATCTGCAGATAATGACAATTTCACTTCCTTCTTTCCAATTTGGATGCCTTTTATTTCTTTTTCTTGTCTGATTGCTATGGCTAGGACTTCCAAAACTATGTTGAATAAGAAGGGTGAAAGTGAACATCCCTGTCTTTTCCTGGTCTTAAGGGAAACACTTGTAGTTTTTGCCCATTGAGTATGATATTGGCTGTGGTTTTTTCATATGTGACCTTTATTCATTGAAGTATATTCCCTCTACTCCCACTTTGCTGAAAGTTTTTATCATAAATGGGTGCTAGATTTTATCAAATGCTTATTCCTGCATCTATTGATAGGATCATATAGTTTTTAGTCTTCATTTTGCTTATGTGCTATATCACGTTTATTGACTTGTGGCTATTGTACCAACCTTGCATCCCTGGAATAAATCCCACTTGATCGTGGTATATGATCATTTTAACGTATTGCTGGATTCTGTTTGCTAATATTCTGTTGGGGATTTTAGCATCTATGTTCATCAGGGATATTGGACTATAACTTTATTTCTGTATTATCTGGTTTTAGAATTAGGATAAAGCTGGCCTCATAAAATGAGCTTGGGAGTCTTCTCTCCTCTTGAATTTTTGGGAAGAGTTTGAGAAGGATAGGTGTTAGTTCTTTTCTGAATGTTTGAAAAAATTTACCTGTAAAGCCATCTGGTCCAGAGCTTTTGTTTGTTGGATTTTTTTTTTATTACTGTTTCAGTTTCATTAGCTGTGATCTCTCTATTCAGATTCTGATTTTTCCTGATTGAGTTTTGGAAGATTGTATATTACTAGGAATGTATCCATTTGGCTGACATTGTCCAATTTGTTGTCATACATAGTCTGTACAATCCTTCGTATTTCTTTGGAATCAGTTATTACTTGTCCTCTTTCATGTCTAACTTTATTTATTTGGGTCCTTTCTCTTTTTTATTGATAAGTCTGGTTAAAGGTTTGTCAATCTTGTTTATCCTTTCAAAGAACCAGCTCTTGGTTTCATTGATATTTTGGATTGTTTATTTACACTCTAACTTATTTCTGCACTGATCTTTATAATTCCTTTCTCCTACTCACTTTGGGCTTTGCTGTTCTTTTTCAAGTTCCTTCAAGTGTAAAGTTAGATTGTTTATTTGAGCTTTTTCTTGTTTCTTGAGATAGGCGTGTAATGCTATGAATTTCACTCTTAGGACTGCTTGCATTCCCTGTGTCCCACAGATTTTCAGTTGTTGTGGTCTCATTTTCACTTTTTTAAGGTATCTTTTTATTTCTTCTTTGATCTCATTGTTAACCCATTCATTGTTTAATAACATGTTATTTAGCTTCCCTCTCTTTATGTGATTTTCAATTTTCTTCTTGTGATTGATTTCTAGTTTCATACCATTATGTTCAGAGAAGAACTTAATATGATTTCAATCTGCTTAAATTTATCGAGACTTGAAACTTGTTTCATATTCTAACATGTGGTCTATCCTAGGAAATGTTCCATGTGTCCTTGAAAAGAATGTATATGCTGCTGCTTTGCAGTGAAATGCTCTGAAGATGTCAATTAAATCCATTTGATCTAGTGTGTCATTTAAGGCTGCCTTCTGCTTGTTGATTTTCTGTCTGGAAGGTCTATTCGTTGATGTCAATGAAGTGTGAAAATCCCCTACTATGACTATAACAATGTCAATTTATGTCCACCAAGGTTTGCTTTACATATTTAGGTGCTCCTATGTTGGGTGCATAAATGCTTACCAGGGTTATATCCTCTTGTTGGATTTCTCCCTTTATCATTACCTATGTAGTGTCCTTTTTTTGTCTCTTACTATAGCCTTGGTTTTTAAAGTCTAATTTGTCAGATATAAGTATTGCTACACCAGCTTTTTTCCCTTTCCATTTGCATGAAATATTATTTTCTTCCTTTACTTTTAGTCTGTGTGTATCTTTCATTCTGAGGTGGGTCTCTTGAGGATAGCATATATATGGGTCTTGTTTTCTTAACCAGTCATCTACCATATGTCTTTTGATTGGAGCATTTAAGCCATTTACATTTAAAGTGATTATTGATTGCGTATTATTGGTACATATTTATTGCCATTTTTTAAAACCATGTTCCTCTGGATTTTTTTCTTCTCCTCTTCCTCCTCCCCCACCCCCTCCACCTCTTCCTCATTCTTCTTAAAGCAAGCCATTTCATATTTCTTGTAATATTAGTTGGGCGGTAACAAACTCCTTTAGCTTTTTTTTTTTTTGTCTGGGAAACTCTTTATTTCTCCTCCAATTGTAAATGATAGCCTTGCTGGGTAATGTAGCCTCAGTTGTAGGTTCTTGTTTTTCATCACTTTGAATATTTCATGCCAATCCCTTCTGGCCTGAAATGTTTCCATTTAGAAATTAGCTTTTGCTTGTATGAGGCCCAGGGTTCGATCCCTGGCATCTCCACCAAAAAAAAAAAAAAAAAGAAAGAAAAGAAAAAGCAATTAGCTGACAGCCTAATGGGAACTCACTTGCTGCTTTTAAGATTCTCTTTTTGTCTTTAACTTTTGCCATTTTAATTATGATGTGTCTTGATGTAGGCCTGTTGGGTTCATCTTGTTTGGAACTCTCTGGGCTTTCTGGAATTGTATGTCTTTTTCCTAAACCAGGTTAAGGAAATTTTCAGTCATCATTTTTTCAAATAGGTTCTCAATTCTTGCTGTTTCTCTTCTCCTTCTGGTACCACTGTCATGTGGATGTTGTTATGTTTCATGTTGTCCCAAAGATCCCTTAAACCAGTGGTTCTCAACCTGTGGGTTGCGACCCCTTGGGGGTTGAATGACCCTTTCACAGGGGTCACATAAGACCATCGGAAAACACATATATAATTACATATTGTTTTTGTGATTAATCACTATGCTGTAATTATGTTCAATCTGTAACAATGAAATTGGGGGTCACTACAACATGAGGAACTGTATTAAAGGGTCGCGGCATTAGGAAGGTTGAGAACCACTGCCTTAAACTATCCTCATTTTTTAAATTCTTTTTCTTTTTGATGCTCTGATTGGGTATTTTTTCTACTTTGTCTTCCAAATTGCTAATTCAATTCTCTGTTTCATATAACCTGCTGTTTATTACTTTCAGTATATTCTTTATTTCAGATCTTGCATTTTTTTTTTATTTCTGACTGGTCCTTTTCTATTGTTTTGATGTCCTTTCTCATGTTCTTGTGCATCCTTATAATCTTTACTTTGAACTCTATATCTGATAAATTGCTTGACTCCATTTCATTTAGCTCTTCTGGGGAATCCTCTGGTTCTTTCATTTGGAGCTTGTTTCTTTGTCTCTCTGTTTTTGCTGCCTCTTGTCTTTGTTTCTATAATTCCCAGTCTTGGTAGGGTGGTCTTATGTAGTAGGTGTCCTATGGGGCCCAGTGACACAATCTCCCAGATCACCTGAGCTGGGTGGGTGCTCCAAAAATGTCTCTTTTGTGTGCATTATGTGGGCCCCGCTGTTGTAATTGAGTCATTTTTATTATTATTATAGAATTGTGCCACTGAAGCCTATGTAATTTTATTAACCAATATCACCTCAATAAATTCAATAAAAATTTTCATTTTTATTGAAGGCAGTCAGGGTCTTATGGCCTTCCTTGTGAAGAAAACCACCCTGGATCATTTCTGTCCTGTGAACTACCATGAGCTGGGGTGTTGCCTTGTCTCATTTTTCTGGATTTGACAGCTAGTATAACATTTACATAAGCCAAAAAGAGTGTTAACAGTTATCTTATACATGTTCAGTAATCATAAAATTTGAACTGTATTGAAAAACCCAAAGAACAAATATAACTATTATTATGACTAATATCATTAGCAGACAGGTAAAGACAACCAAACAAAATGGATTCTAAGTTCAACATCAATCCATAGTGTACAGGTCTAATTGGTGTCTTGGGATAGCTGTCTTCCTCTGATGTCAGTGGCTTATCATCCTGACCTAGAGGATTCTTTGTTAGTTAGAGATGTCTGCCATGATGCAGAGGGAGGCCTGGTAATGTGTGCCGTTCTTAACTTAGCTTGTTTTTGCCTTCAGGGTATAATTAAAAAAAAACAGACGTCTTTTATATAAAATGCATATAAGAAAAATCATTGGAAGAGGTGTAAGTATTTTACCAGTCACCTAGAGGCAACTGGCAACTTAAAATTTGCTTTAATAATTTAAGCAGCAGTAAACAGCACCTATTGAACTTACTTTGTAAACTCAAAACAAACGGTTGCAAATGTCTCGTACATTAACTGATTCATTCATTCATTCTGTAAGTATTTATTAGGAACTCTATTGGTCACACAGTATACAAGATCCTAGGGAAACCAATAATTATAAATTTTACTTCCGGTCCCCAGATACCATATTGTCTAAGCTCAAAAAAAGCCTAAAATTTTCTGTTTTCTATAAAAGAATAGCCCTGTTTTTCGTTGAGTTTTCAAGGAGATATTTGTGTTCTTACTGCTCAGCAATGAAGCTGACATAACAGAATTAAGATTATGGAATTGTCTAAACCAAAAGCAACATTCTAACAACCACAGTAGCTTTCTATTCCAAGACTTTTGGCCCAGGGTCTGAAGGAAGCTGTACCCTACAGGTGCAAATTATCCACTGCTGCTTCCACTAATTAGAGGATGACTGATGCTCTTCGCACCCTGTGAAGACACAGACAGCAGAGGACTCTCACCAACACCTGACCATGTGCCATCCTGAGCTCAGACTTCCAGCCTCCGGAAGGTGAGAAATCAATTTCTATTGTTAAAAAAAAAAAGATGAGGACTTATGTTTACTTGCCTGAAGCAAGACCCACTGTGCTCTGTGGCAGAGTGGGCGCCGGATGGGTTAACACTGGTTCCTAAGCTCGACAGCTGCACATGACAAACAGAAGGGATGCCCAGGGCAGCCTTCCCACTGCTTGTGCAATATGGGGCGGGCAGTTTCTACGCTGAAATTAACGTGTTGGATCCTCACTCATTGATTTGGCAAAGAAAAAACAGCCCCTATTTGACAGTTGCAATCCTAACTGGCCGAGCTAATTACGTTGGAAGGAAACTTGTTCCCCACAGTCTGTCCTGATGCCATAGGACAGGTCATGAGGGAGTTTTATCTCCCCAGTCAGGATTGTTACATGATTGCAATGGTCTTGAAGAAACCCATTACAACATCGTGAACAAACACAATAAATTGCTTCCAGAATGCTCTCAGTTGAGCCAGTGGAGTTTATCTGCGTAGTAATATTTCGCAGTCTCGAGGACAGGAGCATAAATTAGCAGTGGGAAAGATACCAACCCATTGCAATAATACATCACCCGGACTTGTATTTTCTATTGGGATTCCTCAGTGGTCTGTGTCTGGCAGGCCACGTGCGTAGAGGAAACTCGTGGACCTTGTGAGCAAGCGGACACGGATTCGAACCCTCGTTCCCCACTGACCAGCTGGCGCCCTCGGGCGGACTTCCAACCTGCGGAGGCCCAGCTTCTCGTGTGGAAGCTGTGGTCTGGTACTCACCTCGCAGGGCTGCTGTGAAGGTGGAATTCATGCCAGGCCTAACCGGACAGGGCCTCGGGGGCACTCGGAGGGCTGCTGTGAAGGTGAATTCATGCCAGGCCCAACCGGACAGGGCCTCGGGGGCACTCGGATGTTTGTCCTCCTTCCTCGTGGACTGTATCACTTTGTGTGACTTCATGTTTTTGTTGGCTCACCAACTTTTTATCATTCTTTCCATTCCTTTCACGGCTAAGGGCTGCTTGTTCTGACAAAGCACAGGGTGGACAAGGAAGGGGCATGCGCGCGTTCCCCTGTCATCTCCTCGCTCCACTAGGACCATCGTTTGCTCTCTCTCCTCTTCCAGGCGGCAAACGCAAGCACAGCCCCTCCTCTTCCCCTCACAGGGGTGCCCTGCTCTGCGCAGCTGGACTTCCCACCCGCCGCAGGCTCCTCTGTCGTGGCCAGCGACCCCCTGCGCAGGCAGGCCCGGCTGGGTAGAGGCAGTGGCTGCAGTGCCCATGAGGCCTGGCACCACTCATCCTTCTAGTTCTCCCGCAGGGCCTGGCCCAGCGACTGGCAGCACAGCCCTGGGATGCACTTCGCGGGGTTTCTCCCACACGGCCGACTATGGAGCACACCCCTACTCCCCAGCCCCCAGCCCTCAGCCCCCAACCCCCAGCCATTTAACAAAGAAAAATCAACCAAAAAAATGAGTTCGAGTGTCACCTCTGACAGGCGTGTTATAGGTTCGCCATCACTGGTTTAGACCAAGTTTGTTTTTATCCCACTCCCCTCCTGCCCACTCTGGTCCTCACTTCATGATGAAGGAGCAGCTTCCGGCCTCCTAGGACACGGTGGCCCTGCTCTCCTCGCCCCGTTAGAGCCGTCGTATGTCGGGTGTCACCACTGCACTTGCTCGTTCCCCTCAGGAGACAGGATGTCCTATCACTGTGTGAGCCCAGGGGACTCCTTTTGCTGAATGAGGATTCTCCCACAGCCGAGTGGAGTCCACAACCAGAAACCAGGCAGGGTAGCTCCACCCCCCACAGGGCGGTCTGGCTGGGGATGTGGACTTTTAAATTGGACTGACGGCTTCAGGTCACTGTTTTCCCTCAAGAGGCCTCTGGTGGCTTACACGTGTTCAGCGGTCTGGGAGCGCCGTAACTAAAATGTGTGTCACTCTCAGGAGTTATTGCAATCAATGTTCTGATTGACAGGCAGTGAAGGGCCACTTGGGGCACCTACTTTTTTCTGCTTGCTCTGTTAAATATGCCGACCTCGCAGAGAAACAGGCAGAGACGTGAAGGTAAAAGATGACAACATAAATAATTCTTCACAACCTTGGCGTCTGCTACTCACTAAGCCCCAAGGGGGATGGCCCTGCTATCTGCCTCCATGGACCCTGAGTCCTCTCCTGCAGGTGGGCCTGCTTGACAGCTATACCTCGAAGGTCCGTGGACCCAGCGTAATGAGCGCGCGATGGGAAATGTGCAATGAGCGCGCGATGGGAAATGTGCAATGAGCGTACGATGGGAAATGTGCAATGAGCGTGCGATAGGAAATGTGCAATGAGTGTACGATGGGAAATGTGCAATGAGTGTACGATGGGAAATGTGCAATGAGCGTGCGATAGGAAATGTGCAATGAGTGTACGATGGGAAATGTGCAATGAGCGTGCGATGGGAACTGTGCAATGAGTGTACGATGGGAAATGTGCAATGAGCGTGCGATGGGAAATGTGCAATGAGTGTACGATAGGAAATGAGTGTACGATGGGAAATGTGCAATGAGCGTGCGATGGGAACTGTGCAATGAGTGTACGATGGGAAATGTGCAATGAGCGTGCGATGGGAAATGTGCAATGAGTGTACGATAGGAAATGAGTGTACGATGGGAAATGTGCAATGAGCGTGCGATGGGAACTGTGCAATGAGTGTACGATGGGAAATGTGCAATGAGCGTGCGATGGGAAATGTGCAATGAGTGTACGATAGGAAATGAGTGTACGATGGGAAATGTGCAA
>NW_005875526.1:0-11918 GCF_000147115.1 Myotis lucifugus | reverse complement strand
CCCCATATATGTCCCTGGTGCTTACAAGCTGCTGGCCTGCGCCAGCGCTCAGACTGAGGTGAGTCCATGTAAGTCCATGGCACGGCTCTATGGACTCGAGAGAGAGACTCCAGAGACCCTTCGTCTTCACTCAGCCACAGTCTCCCCCAGAAGTCCTGGGACTTCTTCTCCTGGCACTGGAACTCTGGGTTGGGGTTTTTGGTGTGGGGCTGGGTCCCCTCACTCCTCAGGGGGACCTCTGCAGCCGAGATATCCCTCCTCCACACATGGGTGTGGGACCGGCTCCTTCCATGTCTCTGCCCCTCCTTCTAGTCTCCATGTGGCCTCTTCTGTATCCTTAGTTGTAGGGCCTCTGTTCAGCTGGATTTCAGGTGGTTCTGAACGACGGTTGTTCTGCAGTTTAGTGTAATTTTGATGTAGTGTGGGAGGATTCAACCACGGCATTGAGCTATGCTGCCATCTGACCAGAAGCCCTGATTTTTATTACTCTGATACCAGTTGAACCCTTCCCTTCTGGAGAAAGCACGAGAAAGCCCTTTGGGCATCTGCCAGGCAGTAGGATATCACCAAGGGGGACGCCCACCGTGTTCTCTGAACACACACTCCTACCCTTGGTGAACTTTCCTTGAAAACTGTGGATGAGCTTCCAAAGCACAAATCAGGTTGGATTCTGCTTTCCACCAGAGAATCATTAGCCTCGTGTAGGTACTCGGAACTCAGTGCGGACCTGTGGGTTGTGGGTGAGGTGGGTGGGCTTTGGAGAAAAACTGACAGTCCCAACAGGGGAAGATGGTTGACTGGCTACCCAGGCCACACCTGACTGGTATGCTAGGTACCTCCATGCCAGCCTTGATGTTCCACTTGCCTAGGGCCAGCCACCTGCCATCTAGAAGCTGTGCCCAATTATTAGCCACTAATGAAAAGTCAGGGCTTGGTTAGACAGTAACAAGGGAAAAATGAATAAAGCTTCACAGTTATTTTTGCAGCTTTTACTCTTCCATATCTCTCTCTCTCTCTCAACATTTTTATTGATTTCAGAGAAGAAAGGAGGAGAGAGAAAGAGAGAAACATCAGTGATGAGAGAGGATCATTGATCGGCTGCCTCCTCCATGCAGACCTCGTGAGAGTTTTCCCGGAAGTCCTAAGCTTCCTGCTGTCCTTTAACGTCACCCTGTGGTGTCCCTCTGGGCATCTCCCAAGGAGTCCTGAACACATTTTGAGCCATGATTTCCATGCCAATGGGAAGAGTTTCTGCTATGTCAGGCTCTTCCCACATGTATGAGCCATTGGGAAAATGCTCCAGAGCTTCAGAATACTGTTATCATAATTGGCATCATCATTGTCATCATTGCTAACTTCAAGCAAATTGACTGCGCAGTCTTCATGGCGTTTTATAGCCATCCTTTGCTGAACCAATTTTCTGAGTAAAATCTTCCTAGTCTAACACTGGATTGAATGAGGGTTTAGCACACAGCAAGGAGGAGCTTAATGGGAGGTTTAGCAGGGTGTGGGAAATGAAAACGAAGAATATTTGAAAGTGTCAGACAACCATCAATGGCAACTATTATTTATATAATAAACACTCAATGATTTTAATATTTATAACATCAATGATTAATTTTTTGATAATTTTATTTTTAATTATTATATAGTATAATTAACTTCTTTGTTGTTGTAGAGGCCTACACTATAGTTCTGTCTTTAAGAGAATGTCACATGAGTGCAATCACACAGTATATAACATTTTAAGACTGACTTCTTTCATTCAGCATAATGCCTGTGGACCCTGAAAAAGATGACACCTACTAAGAAGGGCTCCTGGTGGCTAACTAGGCTCAATTAAAACAAAAACAAAAACAAAACCGGCCTAGCAGCCATTCATAAGCAGGGGTGTCTCACGCAAGCCATGCTTCAGGGAGACGCCAGCCCTGAACTGCCTGCCAGCCCTTATAAAGGGGTTCCTGGAACTGTATTTCAACCAAAAGGACTGACAATTTCCCTGTCCAATAGGAGCTGTGCAGCTATATCCCAAATAGCATCTTCACTGATGAATCAGAGTGGCTTTACTCTGACCAATCAGGGCAGTCTTTTTGGGACCAATCAGAGACCAGGGGCGGGGACTACTCTCTACTTAAGTTAGCTTCCCTCTGGCTCCCAGAGTTCAGTTTTCCTTTCCACCAAAGGCATTTCCCCAGTTGGAGCTGAAACCCCAAAGAAGTCCTACCAGGGCAGAGCAGGGCCGACCAGAGTAGGTGGCAGCCTCACCCTAGGGTCAGCTCATAGCTGTGCTGCCTCATAATCGAGCTGTAACACACTGAGCAGTTGCACAGCATGCTGTTCTCATAGTTGTGCTGTATCACAATTGAGCTGTTTGCCCTGAATGGTTTCCTTTTTCTTGGCACCCCAAACTGGGGATTCCCGTTGACATTGAGTTCGTACCAGTGACCATCGGTTGACATGCCTCTGACAGTCGTCCATGTTGTTGCCTGTGTTAATAGTTTGCTCCTTTTCATTGCTGAGTAGTATTCCATTGTATGTATGTACCACAGTTCATGCATCATGTGTTGAAGGGCATTTGGATTGGTTCCAATTTTAGGTAGCCGAGAATAGAGCTGCTATAAATATTTGTGTACAGATTTTTATAGGAACACAGTTTTCATTTCTCTAGTATAAATACTCAGGAGTAGGGTTTGCTCGGTCACACGGTAAGTCTATAATTAACTTTATAGAAAACTTTCAGAGTGGCTGTATTCTTTTGCATTCCCAAATCAGCTATGTATAAGAGTTGCAGTTGCTTTACATCCTTATCAGCACTTGGTATTGCCTTTAAAAAAAAAATTTTAACTATTGCACTAAGCATGTAGTGATATTTCACTGTAACCACAACTTGCATTTTCCTGATGGTTAATGATGTTGAACATCTTTTCTTGTGCTTATTTGCCATCCTTATATCCTCTTTGGTGAAATGTCTGTTCCTCTTTTGCCTGTGTTTTAACTGTTTTGTTTTCTTATGGTGGAGCTTCAAGGGTTCTTATGTATTCTGGATATAAGTTATTTAGGGAATATTTAATTTGCCAATATTTTCTCCCAGTCTGTAGCTTGTCTTTTCATTCTCTTAACCAGTGTATTTCATGTTTTTAATTTTGATAAAGTCTAACTTATGACTGCATTCTTTTATGGATCATGCTTTTGTGTAGTGTCTAAGAGCTAACTCTAAGTCACAAATATTTTATGTGTTTCCTTCTAAAAGTTACATAGTTTCAGGTTTTACATATAGATCTAGGACCTATTTTGAGATAACTTTTGTATAAACTGTGAAGATAGGTCAAGGTTTATTATGTTGCCTATGGTTGGCCAGTCATTCCAACGTAATTTTTTCAAAAGACGATTTTTTCCCCATTGAATTGCTTTTGCACATTTGTCAAAATCAATCGGTTATATTTGTGTGGGTCTATTTCTGGACTCTATTCTGTTCCATTGATCTATGTGTATTGCTTCATCAATACTCCCACTGTCTTGATAATTGTACCTTTATAATGTCTTAAAATCAAGTTGTGTGATTACTCCAACTTTATTCTTCTTTTTCAAAATTTCAACAACCAGCTTTCAATCATCTTTTGCTATGCATCCAACACCATGCCAAGCACCTGACTTGAATTATGCCGTTTAATCTTCACAACAAATCTGTGAGGATGTGTGTTCCTTCAAGTCTGCCAGGAAGCAGATGTCAAAGTTGATTTTGAAGTGCAATAGATTCAGCCCTGGTCGGTGTGCCCAGCTGGTGGAATCGTCCCATGCATCAAAAGGTTGGCGGTTCAATTCCCAGTCAGGGCACATGCCTAGGTTGCAGGCTCCATCCCCAGTAGGGGACATGCAGGAGGCAGCCAATTGGTGATTCATTGTAGCATCGATGTTTCTCTCTCCCTCTACCTCCTCCCCCTCTAAAAATCTATAAAATCCCTTTTTGAAGTGCAATAGATTTATTAGGTGAAATTGCTGTAGAGGATAAAGGGAGAGGAAGCAAGAATCACAGGAAAAACTTCAGATCATAATGCTCGTCTGACCCCTGTGAGAGGAGAGAGAAGGAGGCTGGACTAGCTGGGGACTCAGATGGTAGCACAGCTCAGAGGAAAACCTCAGCCAGGGTTATGAGGAAAAACCTAGCGGGAAATTTTTTGATTAGAGGAGTCCCATGTGGGGACGGAATCACCAGGATTCTTGGACCTCGTTGTGTTCAGCCATTGGCTGGGAGCAGCCTGGGAAAAATTTAGCCCGGTAGAATGCTGCAGGGGAATTAAAATCCAAAACGCCCTGATTCTACTCTTATTATTCTCTAAACGCAAATTACATCTTACGGCCACATTTAAAATTACCAACATGTAAAGTAATCTGAACCCTCCCTGTTCAAAAAATGAAGCTCTCAAGGTTAATAGAGTTAGAAAATTTACAGTATATTTTTTTGTTCTGCCAACAACAAAATATTAGTAGAGCTCAATACAGTGCCTTTCTGATGGCATTGAGACCCATTTTTCTGGACACAGACCCGGGGACTGGACTTGGAATCTATTTCTTGCCCTGGCTCCTTATTAATTGATGATTTTTTCCCTTAATATTGTTGATGCTTCCTCTTCCTCCTTTCTTAGCCCTCCGTATACATTTCTTCAAAGATCAAAGTCACCATCCACTCATGTCCTCCTGTCTAGTGAAGAGGCCAGCTGTCTTCTGCTTTATTAGAATAGCGCACTTGGAATATCTTTAATCAACGTTCCCGTTTAACATTTGTAATAAAGTGCTAACAAAGATGAGGCCTCTGTGCAGTGCCTGCCGCTGATGGCAGAACTATCCCTGCAGTTTAATACTCCAGGCACATCCCTTGACCATTTAGATGCAGCGGTTCTCAACCTGTGGGTCGCGACCCCTTTGGGGGTCGAACGACCCTTTCACAGGGGTCGCCTAAGACCATCGGAAAACACATATATAATTACATATTGTTTTTGTGATTAATAACTATGCTTTAATTATGTTCAATTTGTAACAATGAAATTGGGGGTCACCACAACATGAGGAACTGTATTAAAGGGTCGTGGCATTAGGAAGGTTGAGAACCACTGATTTAGAGCATCTCCGTTTGTATGAGATATTTTTAATGTGCTTGAACGTGTTCGCTGACCAGCAGCTGACAGATCAGGACGTTTCCTCCACTGATTTTTCACTGATCTTTCTGTTCTTTAAGAAAAGAGTCAGTGATAAAGGTAAAAGTTATTCTTTTTAGTAAAAGCAAGGAAAACACCGACTTAAACATATATAGTTCTCTCTATTTGGGAATGTGCTTGCTTCTTTCAGTCCTGACATGAACCTGTGAGGTAGATGGGGCCAGTGATATCACCCCCATTTTACAGATGAGAGAAGGGTAGCCCAGAAAGCTAACTGGGACGCCCAAGGCAGAATTGTGATGCACATGTAAGTTTTATGACTCAAATCCTGTGCGCTCTTCTCTATACTTGAAAGCCTGTAGAGAGCATCGCAATATATAAACATAGGAGATACACAGACCTTTAAAAAAGTAAATAGTTGACAGAAGGTTTTGAGTGTTTGTGAACATGAAACATGCTAGACATACACATGTTTATGGGGCAGCCCCACCCACCCACACTAATGAAAGACTGACCCAGAGAAAGTTAGAGACAGTTGAATGAATGAACAAATGAATGAATGGCAGGCCTGCCCCAGATCCGGGCACAGCATCCACTTCCAGCATAGGGGTCAGAGGGTCACCACCAGATTCCGCCTCTCCCGGAACATCGCTTCTGTGTCACGATGTCACATTTTCCTCCCACTTGCCGTGAAAGCCCTCCCAGACAGCGAAGGCAGAGGGTTCCCACCAGCCCCGGACAAACCGGAAGATGTACTGCTTTCCTTCTAGTCTCCTCCCTGCCATCGCCACCCCTGTCATTTAACTCAGCACCTTGCCTATGTGTTTGTCTCCTTCATCATTGCGTGAACAACGTGATTTCAGGACCACACTCATTCATCTTTAAGTTCTAAGGTGCCTATCACAGTTCCTGGTATAGCTGGCATTCGTGAAGCAATTCTCCAAATAAAGGAATGAGAACTATATGCTCAGTATTGGGGCTAGGGTTGCCAGCATTCAGGTGAGGAGGAGGATAAAGATGAAGATGAAGGAGGAGGAGGAGGAGGAGGAGGAGGAGGAGGAGGAGGAAGGTGCTGTTGATTAACATTTATCAGCACTTTTTATATGCCAGACACTCTGCTACATTTTTTATGCACTCAATCTTATTTAAGTCTCATACCAACCCATAAGAGCTAGGAATTTCTACTAGTCGTGTACACACACTAGGAAACTGAAGCTTACCAGGGTTAAATGACCTGCCTAAGACCACACAATAAGTCTGTGGCAGAATTCTATCTTTTGGATGCCAGGGAGCATAGTCGTAACTTCTGTGTTATTCTGATGGCCACACTGTCCAATCCACACAGCACATGCATGGTCCAGACCGTGGTCTTTAAATAAGACAGGAAAGATTCCTTGAAAAATATGAGAACCAAACCATGTAGGTATAGGGAAAAAAAATTAAAAAAAAATTTTTTTGGTAAATTTTTCTTCAAAAAGCTTACATCTGTAATAAGGAGATGAGACCAATATCCATATTCATGAGACAGTGACACAGGCACATTAAATTGACTGTCTAGAGAGCCACCTCTTTATCCAGTCACACCTCTACCAGTTAGTGAGTACCCTGTGTGCCCCATACTATGCTTTGTGCTTTACATCTATCTTCTTAATAATCCTTCCAATGATCTTCAAAAATTACATATTATCCTTAGCTTATGAAGAAATTATAATTAATAAAAGTAAGTAACTTGTGCTAGATCACAGAGCTAAAAACAAGTAGTGGATTTGGGCTTCCACTGGACTGCCGAACCCAGATTACAAAGTTCCTTCTCCATGCGTTCTGAAAAGTGCGCATCCTTCGCCAAGACTTGTAGATCAGGTATAAACCCTTTCAGATTAGCTAATAATTCAGTCGGAACATTATAGGCATGGGACACAGGACAGATACATAGTTCATCTTCTTCCCAAAGATGGTAGGTCTCTCTGAGGGCCACATGAGGCATCCTGAGTAGATGGGGGGAAAGGGGTGGACAGTGAGGGGATGGAACTACTGTAGCCCAAGGATTCAAAGTCTGAAGAGAAGCAAGTCTGCAAAGTGGATAAGGGAGTAATGAAGTCAAGTTCACAGTTTCACCAGGGACTGGCCTTGCTTAATGAAGTGGAAGAATTATGTCCTGGAGACTTATTCTTGGAGGTAATTCTGCTTATTTTGTTACTCTGCTTATGTAAGCAGAATATTATCCAGTAAAATAACTGACTTTTGGGGGCACTTAATATATGTGCCAGGCTGTGTTCTAAGTAAGTTTTGCATGAGTTATAACTCATTAAGTTCTCACAATTAGCTATTAGGTAGTTGACTCCCAGCAAATATGGATTGAAAAAATGAGTACTAATTTATTCATCTGTGGCTTGCTTTTATTGAACTAACAATATGTTTGATGCTATCTCCAGGTGGGGTTAGAGTGATTTGCTACATTCTTTTAAATGGACACACATCATTCTGAAGTATTGATATACCATGATTTATAAAACCATGTTCTTATCATTGGAAATTTAGGACATTCTCTTTATGTAAACAATAATCCAATGAATATCTTTGTTCATGCAACCTTGTGTACATTTGGCAATGTTTCTGTAGGATGGATACCAAGAACAGAGTGTCATAAACTGAAAATCCAAGCTTTATTAATTGCTGAGTTGATGAAAAAAAAACAGTTCTAATGTCTGACCTAAACTGGCTTTTGAAACGTTCTCTTTCTGCTATAATGTAAAGCTGAGAAACTTTTTTTTTCTGATATGAGGAATAAATTATAGGCCTTCTATTTTAGATAATAGACCAAAAAGCTATGTGTAATCATAACAGAGCTATAAAATTCTATTCTGTCCTTCAGCATGAGGCAAATAAAAATGGTCAGAGTAATGAATATAATTTTGTGTTTTTATGTCAAGTTCAGGCTTTACATCTTATAGCAATGCCCTTCATTACTCATAGTTTCAACTGACACTTTTTGTAGATTTACTTTTTATACACGGAACACAAAAATATGGGAGAAATGTGCAAGTGAATGCTCAAGTGCCTTTGTAACCCTATTCTGTGTCTGCACATACTTTGCTTCAACTATTCTCTAGAGACCTAAATGTGCCATTTCACAGATAGAATGCAGCTGGTGGGGAGGGTCAGTAGAAGGTGAGGAAATAAAGAACTAAACTGAAATGTTACCTTTGGGAGCCTCCTTCTATAGAGAAGACTTCTAGACGCTGGGAAAGCTACAGATAAGCAACCCAAATGTCCATCAACAGATGAATGGATGAACAAAGGTGATATATACATACAATGGAATATTATTCCATCTTAAAAAGGAAAGAAATTCTCAACCATGCTACAACATGGATAAATGTTGAAGACAGTATGTTAAGTGAAATAAGTCAGCCACAAAATGAAAAATTCTGAATAATTCCACTTATATGAGTACCTAGAGAAGTCAAATTCATAGAATTAGAATGTAGAATGGTGGTTGCCGGGGGGTAGGGGGGGTGAGAAAATGAAGAGTTACTGTTTAATGGTTATAGAATTTCAGCTTTGCAAGATAAACAAGTTCTGGAGATCTGCTTCACAACAATGTGAATATACTTAACACTACTGAACGGTTTACATCTAGAAATAGTTGACATAAAACGTGCTCTAAGACAGTTAGTAGCGGCTGTGTAGGGCACAATGGTAGGTGGCCGGGGAGGTGATCATAAAAGGCTGTGGGACTGCAGAGGAAGGAGAGATTGAGAGGAGGAGGAAGGAATGGCCTGAGCCAACATTTGGTCTGTACACATTTAATCAAAAAAGTATACTTTTAGTCTAGGCTTCATCCTATCGGCCACCTTCAGATGTCATTGTGTCCTATGCGCACAGAATGTGGAATGCTGTTTTCAATCCAACCTTAGTTGTCATAAAGCCAATTTTTCTCTCTCTCAAAAGCAATAACACTTCTGCCCTTTAAGGTTTCTTTATGTCCTCAATCTTAAAAGTAAAACTTTAAAGCTCAAATTTTTGTTGCACGTAGAAACCAAATAAAAAGTTACTTACAGGAGTAAAATTATGTTTGTAGGTTTTCCTGAATAGAGCTTTTTAAAAGACTAAATATACTATTAAATTTTGAGACAGCTCAGCAGTTCAGACTATCATCTTTTAGTTTTATTTTCCCTTTAGGTGATATACTGCTTAATATGTAAGCATTTATGCCATAATGTTTCAGTGCCTTATGAGTTTACTTCATTCTCTTTTCTGTAGTTTACATGGTTATATTCCTCCCTGACTTCCCACTGTCCAAGAAAACTCCTTCCCCCATTTAAACTCCTCTTTCACACCATCCGTACAAATGTACCATTTTTATTTATTTATTTTTTTTACCAAAGAACTATGGACATTGGTAAGCTATTCCAGATTTATAAGAATACTAGAGGCCTGGTGCACGAAATTTGTGCACTGGGGGGGGGGGGTGTCTCGCAGCCCGGCCTGCACCCTTTCACAGTCCAGGAGCCCTCGGGGGATGTCCAACTGATGGCTTAGGCCCTTCAGTTGGGCATTCTTAGTGCTGCCGCAGAGGAGGGAGAGGGTCCTGCCTCCGCTGCACTTACCAGCCGTGAGCCTGGCTTCTGGCTGAGCGGTGCTCCCCCTGTGGAAGCGCACTGACCACCAGGGAGCAGCTCCTGCATTGAGCATCTTCCCCCTGGTGGTCAGTGCGCGTCACAGCGACCGGTCGTTTTGCCGTTCGGTCGATTTGCATATTAGCCTTCTATTATATAGGATAATTCATATGGATTCACTGAAAAAGACACCCACTGTAAGTCCCACTGGAGGTGCAGATAATAAAGCTAAAGAAGAGTGTCTTGCCAGGATAGAAAAGTAGTCAGTGGATGGAGCCACCAATAATGACCAGTCATTTGCCACTGAACAGGACAAGAAAAATGGCAATGAGTTACTTTTTTTGCTTCTTTATCTCCCTCCTTTTTATCTTCTCTGGACAGTTGTGGGAACCAAACACAAGTAAACTGACCTATGGGAACTGCCCCTGAGCTGACTCGGTGAGGGAACAGCTCTGCAGGGGACTGGCCTGGGAGGCCGCCTGGCTGCTGCTGGCTGAGAGAGACAGATCCTGTCCCTGGACCAGAGGTGCTTACTCATCAAAGGGACGCAAGGTGCTCCTTCTCTGCCCTTTCTGTCTCCTCCACACGTAGAACCACACTGGCTTCTACATTTTGATACTTTCACATTGAGAGTCTCCAATATAGGTCTTTGATTTTTGCATTTTTAGGACATAAAGTTGAAACCTGAGAAACAAGAACAGGAAAAATACGTTTACCCCTTCCTCTAATTTCTCTCTTAAAAATTCATGCATACATGCTTTGGGGTCATCTGCCTCCTGCATGCCCCCTACTGGGGACAGAGCCCACAATCTGACCGGGAATCCAACCCTGAACTCCTGGTTCATAGGTCGACGCTCAACCACTGAGACACACTGGCCAGGTGATCTACAGAATTTTCTGTAAGTCTTTGCTTTACCCTTTTTAGTTCTAAGCAAAGAATGGAGATAGATCAGCATCCAGATGCCTTACAAATTACTTCAAGGGGAAATCAGGAATTGTGTGTAAACCCAGCATGTAGTAGTTAATAACACTGAGCTACTTTTATTTCTAACAAAAGCCTTGTAAAAACGTGTTGGTCATCTCCATTTAATATAGGAACACAAACATACAAAAAAAAATAGAGTGATTTGTTCACAATTCAGAGGCAAAGGAAGAAACCAAGAACTCTTTGATCTGAATCCAAAAGAGTTTGTACAGCTTCCAATTTAGTGGGGGGAAAGAGCAGTGAGTACAGGTCTTTGAACATAAAATGAAAAGAGAAATATGACTTCTAGTCTATTTACTAATTGTCAGAGAATGCAGCTTCCAGTTTTAGATGTGTGTGTTTGTTTTTTTTAATCCTCACCTTAGGATATGCTTACTGATTTTTTAGAGGGGTGAAGGGAGAGAAATATCAGTGTAAGAGAGAAACATTGACTGGTTGCCTCCCTTAAGCACCCCAACCTGGGATTGAACGAATCAAACTCACAACCCTTTGGAGTATGGGACAATGCTCCCACCCACTGAGCCACCCAGCCAGGGATCTAGTTTTAGAATTTTAAAGTCTTTTTCAGCATTTGAATGGTTTTGGCACCAGCCTTAATTAAGCCTTCATTTAGATTGCTATTAGCAACATTACTATGCAAGTGATTTTTTGAACTGAAAAGAAATCAAATGCTTATACATCGTCTCCTAGTCCCAACCTCTAAATGTGCTTTGCTATTTCCTCCTGTCTATAAAAGCAATACAGCCACCATCATCAACTTCCACCTTAAACCGATGTGTGCCTTTATGGCTCACTTCTTGGATATCCACATTGGGAGCACTAAAGCTGTGAAGGAGAACCATAACTCGAAGCCTGCGCTTAAAAAAAGGTACCCGTTAGCCTATGGCAAAGGATCTGCCGTGAGAATGTTAACGCCAAGCAAGCTGAGAGGTACCAAGAAGAAGATTTCATCAGGAAAGAAGAGTATCAGAAAGAGATAAAATAATTTATGGCCTCTCTCAGAATTATCAGGTTTGGATAAGTTTCCTGGCTAATTTGCTCTTAATTCTTTACAAATATGAAGACACACCATTTTTATTACTAGATAAAATATCTATCCAAGGGTGTGATCTTGTATTTGAATTGTAAGAAAACCTTTCTTGTTGTTCTGTTTTCAGCATG
>NW_005875525.1:0-11919 GCF_000147115.1 Myotis lucifugus | reverse complement strand
ACGCACAGTCTCTCCATGGATGTTTTGACAAGTCAGTGGTTGGTGCTTTGCTTACACTCTAGCATAGCCGTGGGCAAACTACGGCCCGCGGGCCGGATCCTGCCCGTTTGAAATGAATAAAACTAAAAAAAAAAAAAAAGACCGTACCCTTTTATGTAATGATGTTTACTTTGAATTTATATTAGTTCACACAAACACTCCATCCATGCTTTTGTTCCGGCCCTCCAGTCCAGTTTAAGAACCCATTGTGGCCCTCGAGTCAAAAAGTTTGCCCACCCCTGCTCTAGCACCTTAGAGTCTAGAAACGTAGCATCTAATGGTCTCATGTTGCCATAGGAAGAGGCTGAGGGATGTGAAGGAGTCCCCACTCACGCAGTTAATAAGCAGCACAGCCAGGACCCAAGCTCCAAGTCCAAGTGTACTACCTTCTTCTCAAACTCTGGCTGCCTCATTCTTGCCAAAGGGCTCTTGCTTCATTACTTCTGTGGTCCAAGCTCCAGGGGCAACCTAATTAAGAGCATCCTTCTTTTGTGAATTAGAATGGATTTTCAGTTTGCTTGGAGCTGGGACTAAGGCCAAGAGAGGTACACATTCAGCAAAGTGGACTTCCCTGGGGAAAGTCAGCCATGGGAACGGAGTGGTGTGTGTGTGGTGTCGGTGGGGAGGGCTGTATTTACATATGTACCAGTTAAAATTCAGTGGCAGAGTTGCCTAAACACGTGCTTGAGTTCTGCCTTTGACTGTTAGCCTTGGAGTGGGTGATACCCTGCAGTAGGCACCTGGCTGTGCTCACAACTCTTCTTTAGATTCTACATATGTGCTCTGATCCATGGGGCGGGCTTAACATAGTGCAGTGGTTCTCAACCTTCCTAATGCCGCAACCCTTTAATACAGTTCCTCATGTTGTGGTGACTCCCAATTTCATTGTTACAAATTGAACATAATTAAAGCATAGTGATTAATCACAAAAACAATATGTAATTATATATGTGTTTTCCGATGGTCTTAGGTGACCCCTGTGAAAGGGTCGTTCGACCCCCAAAGGGGTCGAGACCCACAGGTTGAGAACTGCTGACATAGTGTCTGAAGATGTTGTACCATGAAGGTTATTACCTTTCATTATAATTTTCCCAGTTAGGGTGAGATAAATAATACTTCCTCAGTGTTACAGATTAGAACACTGAGATTTAGAGACTTAAATAACTTCATGTCGGTCAATTAGCACATGACAGGCTCCGGACTTAAATCCTGGTCTGTTTAATTTTTGAAACTGGTGTCTTGCAAGCCAGCCTCACACTGAGTGAGGGCCACCTAAAAAACAGGTTGAGTAGAGATTAGTCCCTGCGATCAGTTAGGGAATGTGGAGTATTAACTCCCTATTTGTTGTTGGAAACAGAAGCAAAATTGGCTATGGCCCTCTCATTTCGAGCCTTGGACAACGTTCACTTATAACCGAGTACGGAGCATAAGCAGGATACACTATTCTGTATTCCACTAATGTGGCCTTGGCCTGAGAAGTTGGATTCCAAGATCTCAATTCTCATCTGGTGTGGTGCCAGGCCCGCCACCTGATGGATAGTGGCTTCCCTCCGAGGGATGGATGTACAAGTTGCCGGCTGAACAGCTTCGGTGGAAGTGCATTCTTTGTGAGATTCCTGTGAGGTCGGGGTTGCCTGCCTGGGATTCCATTGCTGGAACCAGAGTACTCACTCTGCTTTCTGTAACTCCGTGGATGACATCAGTCACGTCGGAAAGACAGCACACACTTGGATGCTGATTGCTCCCAGCACACTGCTCTGTGTCTGGGTCTTACTTTATAAAGCTGACTGAGCGAGCGACCATATGGAGAGGTCAATGCCATTGAAAGACAAGTTTCATGTTACTCACAGTTCCCCTAGAAAGGAGAGACACACCACGCAGGGCCGAGGGAGGAGCGCTAGGTTTGGGTCAGGAAGCAGAGCTGGAAGGAGTGGAATGTTTGGCTACAGCTTTTCTTGGGGTTTCTGAAGGAAGGGCAAGACAGGACGGGGTAAACAGTTTAGGGTGGCTAATTTGGATCATTCGGAGGGCTCTAACTGTAGGGGTGGTCCCTAGTTGCCTGGCACCTTGGTCCCTGGATGATGAAGGCAGATGAGATTGAAGAACATGGACTCAGAGTGGGCATGGAATAATAACACAAGAACATTAGGATTTAATAATACAGTGTGTTTTATTTTCTTGGTGATTGTTTGTGTAACACAGAGTTCCCCATTTATGCAAGCTATAGAATTTTCCTTAAAATAGCCTAATTTCATCCTAAAAAGTTTGTTGATTTATAGACAGAGAATAACTAATGGCAAATATGAGTGATTGAGCCAGGGCGGTGTGGCCCACTGGTTGAGTGTTGACCTATGAACCACGAGGTCAGGGCATATGCCCAGGTTGCTGGCTCAGTCCCCAGTGGGGGGTGTACAAGAGGCAGCCCATCAATGATTCTCTCTCATTGTTGATGTTTCTACCTCTCTCTCCCTCTCCCTTCCACTAGTATATATATTAAATGCTAGTGATGTAGGTTGAAGAGAAACTGTGACTGCAGAGTTGCCTATTTCTCCCCTTAGCACTCTCGTGTGTTTTGGGATTGTTAGAAGTGCACACACATTTATGTTTGTTACATCTTCCTGATGAATTGACCCTCTTATCACTATGAAATGTCTCTGCTATTACCCTTTGTTTGGAAGTCCATTTTATCTGATGCTAATACAGATGATTCAGCTTCCTAATGCTTGTGTGGTATATAATTTTTCCATTAATCCACTTTCAATCTATTTGTGTCTTTATATTTAAAGTGCATTTCTTATAGATAGCAAATAGTTGGTCTGGATTTTCTTGATCCATTCTGATAATTTCTACCTTTTAGTCCACTGCCATTTACTGTAGCTATGGATGCCTTTGGATAAGATATACCATTTTATTGTGTCTTCCGTAGTTCCTATTTTTCATTCCTCTCTTCTCCCTGCCCTGCTGAATTAGTTTTCTTTGGCTGCTGTAACAAATTAGGAGGAACGTAAGGGTTATAGGACTGAGGCCTGCATTTCCTTCTCAGCTTCCACATGGCCCCCTCCAGCAGTGGTGGGTCATGTTTCTCTCCTCCTTTGAATCTCTGAATCTCTCTGACTTCTCTGCCATAGCTCCCTGACTCCAGGTGGAGAAAGTTCTCTGTTTCTAAGGACACAGGTGATTCTATTGAACTCAAGGGATAACCTCCCTATTTTAAAGTCCTTAAACACATCTGCTGCGGTCTTTTCTCCATGTAACAGCATATTCACTGGATCCAGAGTCTAGGTCATGTACATCTTTGGGGGCCAACCTATTCATAATACCAGCCCTTTTAAAAAGTTTCAGGATATTATAGAATTCCATTTTAAACTTATTTGTTGGTTTTGGCTATATGTCTTGCATTTCTAAAGTGATTGCCTGCAGTGGTCGGCAAATTCATTAGTCAACAGAGCCAAATGTCAACAGTACAACGATTGAAATTTCTTTTGAGAGCCAAATTTTTTAAACTTAAACTATATAGGTAGGTACATTGTTATTAACTTAACTAGGGTACTCCTAAGGCTTAGGAAGAGCCACACTCAAGGGGCCAAAGAGCCGCATGTGGCTCGAGAGCCGCAGTTTGCCGACCACGGATGGGGGATTACATTAAATGTCCTCAGCTTATCACAGGTTCCTAGGGCTAATATTGTACCACATCACAAGCCAACCTTGCACTGTGTCAGCCCATTTACCACCCACCCCCTTTTATGCTACATGTGCATTGCAGCTACATACATTAAAACCATGGAGACAATGTAAAAAGTTTTGCTTTAAACAGTCATGTGTATGTATATTTCTTTAAATTAAGAGAAAAAAATAGTCTTTTACACTTTCTCAGATATTTACCGTTTTTAATGCTCTTCATTCGTTCCTGAAGGAATTTGGGTTTCCCTCTGATGTATTTCCCTTCAGCCTGAAGAAGTTCTAGCATTTCTTGAAGTGCTGGTCAGCTGGCAATGAATTCTCTTTGTTTTCTTTTATTTGAAAAATCTTTAACTTGCTTACATTCTTGAGGGGCATTGTCACCAAATACAGAGTTTAGGAGTTTTCTTCCAACACTGCAAAGATGGTTTTGCCTGTCTTCTGGACTTTGTAGTTTCTAATCTTAAGACTGAAAATTTTGAATCATGAGCTCCTGTCATTTTTCTCTTGCTATTTTCAAGATTTTTTTTCTTTTGATTTTCATCAGTTTGTGATGTGCCTTGCATGGTTTTCCTCACATTTATTCTGGTTGTGGTTCTCTGGGCTTTTTGAATTTATAAATTTAGGTTTCTCATGGAATTTTTAGCCATTATTCTTCAGTATTTTTTTTTACTCCATTTTCTCTCTTTCACATGTTAATCATGTGCATTAGACTTTGCTAATTTTCAAAAGTCTTTCTCTCTTTTCTTTTTTTTCTCCAGGTTGAGTACTTTCTATTAATCTATCTTCAAGTTCCCTGATTATTTCTTAAGTCATCTTCACTCTCATATTAAATCCATCCAGTAAATTCTTTATATCAGACACTTTCTATTAGCACATAGTCAGAAGGCCAACCAGATGCAAGAGGAGGAGAAAGAGCCACCTGTCAGTAGGGAGGATGGCAAGAAACGTGTGGCCATCTTTCATTTACCCCACTTGGTACTGAACTAGCTTCTAACCTATCTCAAATGTCTGTCTGCTCAACTCGCTGCCTTCTTATACAAGCCTTTATCTCCCAGCATGAATGAACTTCCCATCTCAATGCTATTCCATGGCTTTCTGTACACATTTTAGTATTTATCACATTGTCCTGCAATTATAAGACCTGTTGTCTTCCTCACTAACTGATCTGAGTTTCCCAGGGGAAGGGACCATATCTGATACATTCAATGCCTCTCCCATTGAGAATTCACCGCCTGTATTCCCAGGGTTGGGGGCTTGGACTGCTTTGTGTATTTTGTCCCCAGTGTCTAGCTCTGTGCCTGGCTCATAGAGATGCTAAATCACATTTCTTGAACTGGAATGATTTTTTTGTTGTTGAAATTCACACTGTCAGTTAAGGTTCTGGTTCTGGATTCCAGATAAATGAATTCTTTCTAGGGCTCTCCAGCAGCTGACTGAACCTAAACAGTCTTCAAGGCCTCTTTCCTTATTATATCCAGTTCATATCTTTATCCCCATGTCTCAAGAGCACTTTCTTTCTTGTTTTAAAATTATAAACTGAGTGTAATAGGATGAAAAGGTTTGAGGATTTTCCTACGTTGTTCCCCACTCCAAGTTCTCTCTAATGGGCAATGCACCAAGCACTGCTCGATTGCTCAGTTTCAAACATGAAGAAATCAGCTCCAAGCTCTAGGACTAAGAGCAGATTCTGTATCATATACTTGTTGCTTTGGACCATGAGCTTTATGGGTTTTTTTCCTCTGGAATAATGGAATAAAGGGGAAAAGAGAGTTACATGATTCACCTGGAGGCCCATGACTTTGGATCCTGAAAGCTGAAGTCATGTGCCGACTCAAACTTTGAATTGGCGCTTTCTTTACTCTGTCATCTATTCTGATGCTGGGCACAGAACAGGAACTCAATGGATGTCTGTGACATTAACGCTGTCTCTACCTAGAGCAATGATTCACCAACTTTAGCGTCACCCGAAGAGCTTGTGAGAACACTGGTTCTGAGCCCCACTTCATAGACTGTGGTATGGAGGTCTGGGGTGGGGCGTAAGAATATATTGTCTATTAGGCTCCTGTGATGCTAATGCAGTGAGTCCATAGGCTACTCTTAGAAGCAGTGTTTCTTAGCAGTGGAACACTTGATGTTTTGAGTTGGATAATTCTTTTATTATTTTTATAGTAAGAACATTGAACATGAGGTCTACCCTCTTGACAAGTTTTAAGTGTACAGTACAGTATTGTTAACGACAGACACAGTGTTTTATATAACAGGTCTCTACAACTTACTCATCTTGCCATAAGGAATTATATCCATTGGACAGCAGCTCCCCATTTCATTTCCCTTCCCAGGCCCGGCACCACCAGTTTGCTCTCTGCTTCTATGAGCTTGACTATTTTAGATTTCTCATTTAAGCAGTGTCATATAGTAATTGTCTTTTTGTGTCTAGCTTATTTCATCTAATATAATATAATGCCCTACAGGTTCATCCATGTTGTCACAAATGGCAGCATTTTCTACTTTGTTAAGGCTGCATAATATTTCATCATCTATATATATAAAAGGTTAATATGCTAAGTGTCCAACTGTCCAACCGGTAGCTATGATGTGCACTGACCACCAGGTGGCAGACACTCAACACAGGAGCTGCTGTGATACGCACTGGCTGTTTACAGAGAAATGGCAGCACTGTGGAGCTGGCGCCACAAAGCAACACTTGGCTTCCCCCAAGTGGGACACAGGCCCCACCACCACTCTGGAGTGACACCCACCAAATTGCAGCCAATGCTGCCGAGACCCCATGGTGCAAAATGCAGCCACGGCCACAGCCCAGCCCAGCCCAGCCCAGCCCAGAAATGGTGGCTGTGGGCGCTGGGTAATGACATCACGTAGCAACACCCAGCTTCCTCCCCCTAGTGACTAGCCTCCTTGGAGTTTCTTCAGCCCAGGAACATGACTTGCTTTATAGCCAGGTGGAAACATTTTACACTTTAGCCAAATTTCTGTGAAGCATTTTCCTGTGCCTCATCTCATTTGATCCTCACAGAAGTCCTGGAGTAAGTAGATAGGAGACTTGGTGGAATCCTATTTTCTTTTCATTAGCCAAAAAACAAAGATTTAGAAAGCTTAGAAACCTGATCCGACTGAAAAGAAGTAAGAAATGGTGGACCTTGGAAAGGACTTCAGGTTTTCTCACTGCACAGAACATAGTCAAATACTACTGCAGTTAAATATTTTGCCCTTTGTTCTCCCTGCATGATCTATAATAATCTGCGTCGTGTTGATATTTACTGCTGTGTTGCTGACAATTACCTGAAAGAGAGGTTGAGGTGCTTCACTGGGCTGGAAAAAGTTTAGCTAAATCAGAAAGCAGGTCTAATTAAGCAAGTTTATCTATATATACATAAAGCTCTCGCTGGCGCCAACTGCATGTTTGTGTTTCAATCTGTCATTATCAATTGTGAATTTGGTTGACACTTATAGAGAAAGGGCGAATAGTGATATTAAAAGATTTCTTCTAATTAATTTCCTTTCAATGTGCACGAATTCATGCACTGGGCCACTAGTATGTATCTAATGCCACATATTCTTTACTCACTCATCTGTTGATGGAAATTTGAGTTGTTTCCATATCTTGGCTATTGTGAATGATGTTGCAAATGAATGTGGGAGTGAGGATATCTCTTTGAGATCCTGTTTTCAATAACTTTGTTTCATTTCCCAGAAGTGGGATTGCTGTATCATATGGTAATTCTAACTTTAATTTTTTTTTGCAAAACCTCTACACTGTTTTCCATAGTGAGTGCACCAATTCACATTCCCACCTGCAGTGCACAAAGGTTCCCTTTTCTCCACCCTCATCATCACTTATTATTTTTTGTTTTGTCAGAATAGCCATCCTAACAGGTGTGAGATGATATCTCATTGTGGTTTTGATTTGCATTTCCTTGGTAATTAGTGATGTTGCACCTTTTCTTATACCTGTTGGCCTTTGGAAAATGTCTTTTTTGGAGAAATGTCTAGTCAGGTTCTCTGCCCATTTTTAAAAATTGGGTTATTTTGTTGGTGGTGTTATTGAGTTGTAGAATTTTTTCATATATTTTGGGAATTAACCCTTTATCAGATTTATGAATGCAAATATTTTCTCTCATTATGGAGGTTGCCTTTTCATTCTCTCTTTTCCCCCTCTTTGTTGTGCAGAAGCTTTTTAGGTTGATTTTGTCCTACTTATCTAGTTTTGTTTTTGTTGCCTGTGCTTCAGTGTCATAGCCAAGAAACCATTGCCAAGACCAATGTTGTGAAGTGTTTCCCTATGTTTCCTTCTAGAAGTTTTACAGTTTCAGGTCTTATATTTAAGCCTTTGATCTATTTTGAGTTGATTAATGTGTGTGATGTAAGATAAGCATCCAATTTCAGTGGATGAGTCTTTGTTGTGGGGAGTTTTCTTGTGTATTGTAGGATGTTCAGCAGCATCCCTGGTCTTTACCCATTAGATAACAGTAACACCCTCCCTGAAGCTTTGAAAATTTGATATGTCTCCAGACATTGCCAGATGACTCCTGGGGGCATAACCACTTCCTGTTGAGAACCACTGCTCCAGGGTTTCTGATCTGATGTCCCATAGATTGATGTGTTATTCACTGAGCAGGTTCTGATGGCGGATCATAAGATTAATTTTAGAATCCATTGGGTTTAGTTGCCTAACAGGGTCCCATGAAGGCTGGGATATTTGGATATAGAAGCCTAGTGGAATGGGCAGGCCTAACGATGTGGATTTGAGATCCATCAGCATATGGTTAAAACCATAAAGAAGGATAAAATTTCCAAGTAACTGACCTACTAAGAGAGGACCAATGGACACAAAACAGAACCTTCAAGAACACCAACTCTTTAACAGGTGAGTGAAGGAAGAGTTGCCAATGAGAAGGAATGATCAGGGATGTATGAGAAGGACAAGCAGAAAAAAAGTTTCTCAGAAAACTGGAGAAAAGTGGGCCAGGAGAAAAGAGAGGTAACAGTCAGTAGATGAAAGATACACCAACCTTATTTCTGAAAAGGGCTTGCGGGACATGTCCACCAGAAGATCATCTTGAGCACAGAGACCTCCTATGCTAACCAATCTGCTGGCCACTGGCCACATGTGGCTACTGTGCGGTGGAAATGAGGCTACACTGAGCTGAGATGTGCTGTAAATGTAAAATTCACATTGGACTTGACATTTACTATGAAAAAGAAAGAATGCAAAATATTTCATGAATTACTTTTATAGCAATTGCACATTGAAATGACAATATTTTGGATATATTGTGTTGAATAGGAAGCCTTATTAAAATTGATTCCATGTTTTTGTGCAATAAAGTGTAAAATTATCTATGTGGCTTGTATTCTATTTTTATTGGACATCACTGGCATAGAGCCATTTCTGTGGAGGGGTGAGGACTAAGAACAGCAGATGGTGAGTTGAGAAGTGAATGACAGGTGAGGATGTGGAGCTGGAGGGCAGACTGCTCTTTGGCCGAAAGAGGAGACAAGTGATCACCTTGGAGAGCATGGGCTGCTTGCTCTTTGGCAGCAAAGGGGTGATGAGTGGTCACGTTGTTATCTAGGAGGTGAGGCAGTGCTATAAAATGTTCATTTTTAGGAAGGGAGAGACTTGGGCATGGTTGAGGCCAGTGTGAAAAGGTCAATAGAGGGAAGAAGTCAGAGATAAGGAAGGAGAAGGAAGAAGGAAGCTAGACGAGGCTTAGAGACATTTTCATTAATCAGGCCGGTGGAGTGGAGGGGAGGAACTTACCTGCATCTTTAACCCCTTGAGCCTTATTCTTGCTCCTGAAAAATGGGGAGGAGGATCAAGTTGTAATAGCAATGCCTCCCACAATGTTGTTCTAGGGCAGTGATGGTGAACCTTTTGAGCTCGGCGTGTCAGCATTTTGAAAAACCCTAATTTAACTCTGGTGCCGTGTCACATGTAGAATTTTTTTGATATTTGCAACCACAGTAAAACAAAGACTTATATTTTTGATATTTATTTTATATATTTAAATGCCATTTAACAAAGAAAAATCAACCAAAAAAATGAGTTTGGGTGTCACCTCTGACGCGCGTGTCATAGGTTCGCCATCACTGTTCCAGGGTTTAAAAGAGATAATAGATGGGGATCAACTTTGTAGGCCATGAAACACTGTACGAAACTGTATTTCAGTCGCAGCCACCAAGTGCCTTTCTCTCTGTCTGTTTGCTGCGTTGGCCTCCTCGTGCATTCCTAGTTCATATTCTTTTTTGCCACAGAGTTGCAGGAAGAATTCACTCCAAATTGCAAAGTGTGGGAGCTATTCAACCCAGAATCTACTGTTAACATGTGGAACACAAGTGACTTCAAACAAGTGATTGACATTGGGTAACCCCATGAAGTGCTTCTCAGGTGTGGTCCCTGGGCCAGCATCAGCAGCATCCTTTGGGAATACGATAAAAAATTGCTCATTTCCATACAAGTCCTGCCGACTCAGAAACTCTGGGGGCAGAGCCCATCAATCTGCTTTTTAACAAGCCTTTTAGTGATCCTGGTTCAATCCAAATGTCTAGAACCCTGTTTAGTGAAATCAGATCACTACCCTTTTAGAGCAAGGATTCTCAGAGTTTGGCGGAACTAGTTAAAATTCAGATTCTGGGCCTAGGAAGCTGCATATAAAAGATCCCAAGATTAACCTGGTGAGCTACCAAAATATATTGTAAAGCAGTTTTCTGGAAAGAGCCAGATAGTAAATATTTTAGGCTTGGCAGACAAAGAAGCCACATGTTCTGATGTTGGAACAGGAAAACAGCTACAGACAATACATTAAGGAATGAGTGTGGCTGTGTTTGGGGGCCATATAAAATAACCCTTGGTTGTGATACTGGTTTGCTTGTCTTCCCATCAGTGATTCTCTATCCATTCATTCATTCTTTAATTCAGCACTTTTTACTGTTGAATTAACACTTTTTGCCAGACACTGAAGTAGGCATGGGAGTCCAGGCATGGTCCTTGCTCTCATGAAGCCAGCAGTCCCCATCAAGTGTGTGTGTGTGTGTGTGGCGGGGGGGGGGGGGGGGTCGGGGATTGTTAAGGAGTGTCAAAATCTATGGCAATATCTGCTTAAAATGGGGGAGAAAGTTCACTATTCCTCCCAAAAGCCTCTGTTCCATAGCCCAGCCCCAAATGCTTTGTGTTCAATTTCCTGGCTTCCGAGCTGCACCACTTTTAATAAAATTGAAGCAACTTTTGAGAGTATTTTTGGTTCTACCCCACTAGTTGCTAGGAGTTCTTTGCAAATGGTTTACAGAGCTCTCGTCACCCACCACCAGGCGATAGCCATTTATGAGTCAGACCAGACCAGCTGGTTGGTATGGCACAGAGGGTTAGGAGAGGAATCTATTCTAGCTGTTGGTATGGAAATGCTGAAACACCAGGCAGTGTTTGTTCTGCCAGCATCTGACTATGGGTAGTATTTAGTGAGAAAGTCTTACATTATTAGAAACTTTTGTTCCAATGGAAACTAACTTTAGATTTGTTCATCTTTCGGAGCAGTTTGGAAAGACCTGAGCATCCTCCGGATTTCCAGCCTATTTGGTTCAGATTTGCAGGCCTATTGGCCCCAGAGGCTCTATCATTTCCTTCTCCTTTGAATCTGGTGTAATGAGAATAGTGATGTTATAGCAACTAACCATTCTTTGGCACATATAAGCAAGGCATTGTGCTCAGTAACATCGTGTGTGGTAGACAGGATAATGGCTTCTCAAAGATGTCCACGTCTTAATCTCTGGAATCTGTGAATAGGTTACTTTACACGGCAAAAGGGACGTTTTATTGTGACCTTGAGATGGAGAAATTATCCTGGATTATCTAGATGGGTCCAATTTAGTCATATACATTTTAAAAAGATTTCCAGTGTCCCAGAAAGTTCTGTTTTGATCCCAAGATAACCACTGTTCTGAGTTCAGTCACCATAGAGTAGTTTTGTCTATTTTTGAACTTGATATAAAATTTCTGTCATCTTATAAATGAAATTGTATAGGGTGCATTCTTTTGTGGCTGGATTCTTTAAGCATAATATCTTTGAGGTTCATCCATGATGTCGCATATTGAAAGCTCTTTGCTTCCCCATTCTACCAGCGACCCCATATCATTAGATGAGTTCCCAGCCTGGAAGATGGGTCTCCTATTGACATCCGAAT
>NW_005875524.1:0-11919 GCF_000147115.1 Myotis lucifugus | reverse complement strand
AGCTTCTCAGGTTCCAATTGCCTCCTCAAATATGGTTAATGAACCACAGGAGAAAACAGTTTCAACTCCGGAATCTGAGCCAAAAGCAAACTTGCTGAAAGCCTCAGAAAGAGGAACCAAGCACAGGGAAGGTGGAAGGACCAAGGATGTGCGCATTTGCACCTGGGGAACATCAAAGCAAGAGCTAATTTTAGGACTGGCTGCCCTGTTCGAATCTCTTTACCTTAATTACATACTTCTGATAATAGAGCTTCGAGATTGGCCCAGATTCAGATGCAAGAGACAAATTTGGGTGCACACCCCAACTCATCTACGGATAAAATTAGCATAGGTTTGAGAAGGTATTTATAGAATCTTTTCAGCTGAACCTAAGGATCTCTTCAAATATCAATTCTTCTACTAAGGCAATAATTTTTTAAAAAGTTAATTTAATATGGGTAAAATCTGGACCACATCACTTAAAAAAACACGTCATAAGTAGCATACAGGTTGCATTTCATGTGCCAATTCCAATAAATTAAGAATAACTTTGCAAACAAAACTGTGGGGCCACAGTTTCCTACCTCTGGTGGGAAAAGGTGCCATGACTGGTCAGCATGTCTGCCAGGGGCATGGGGAGTCAATGGCCAATGATGTAGGCACATCTAACCTATCTGCTTCCCTCCCCTATACCCTTGCCCTTCAGTTGATTACCCAAAAGTCAATGAAGGATCGTGAATCTATGAACTAGGGTCTTTACAAATATCTGCAACATTTATTACATGCTTCTTGACTATGGATCTAGGTCATCACAGAGCATGTTCAAATGGGCACTATTTTAACTGTTTTAGTTTTAACGTGTCAATTTTCTGTTTTCCGTCCTCTTGGTTTTCCCACAATGTCACTATCCTTTTCACCTGAATTCAGAGATGCAAAACATGTGAGCTAAACTGGGTCTCTACCAACTCACTGTCTGAACTCACTGCCCTCTTGAGACCATAGCCCCCATTGTTCTGAGACAATATGACATTTCCTCCAAACAGGTAGTTAGTAAATAAACAATCAAATACTGGAAATAAAGTTTATTTTAGCCTCCCAAGTACCAGGGAGGGAAAGGCAAGAGAGTCCTAACTAAAACAGTTTATTAGTCTTATACTCACTTCAATAATCTTTGATCCCACTGAACCCTTTGGAGTGTGCTAGCTACATGAATTTTCAGAAACTTCAGAAAGACATGCCATTTCCAACTTTGCCCAACTGCATATCATGTACATTTCCAACAAGGAGGTGCCTGTACAGCAATTAGCCCCAAGGAGCCACCTGTATGTGACCACATGATCCCTTACCAAGTTGCCAACTATGGGCACTTGGACCATTCTTAGTCAGAGATTCAGTTCATGAACCAAGTCTCGGCTTGAATGCCATCTCCTGCAGGAAACCTTCCTTGACCTGCCACCTGCTGTGCCGATGATGTTAAGAATACCTGTCTGTCACATGCTCCTGAAACACTCTCAGCATGTTCTAGTTACACGCTCAGGGTGAGAGCATGGCGAGCCAATTCATCACGGAACTCAAGAGACTTGCAAAGCCTTTCGAAGGGACACGCTCAGTAAATGAGGAAACACTGTGCTTGCCATCAGCACCAAAAGTGGGGTTGGAAGGGCTACTGCAGAAAACAGGACTCAGAGGTAAGAGGCCTGGGCCTCAGCCCCACTCTGACCCTAACCATAAACAAGAATTTCCGCTATCTGCCGGGGCGGTGTGGCTCAGTTGGTTGAGCAACCTCCCTTGCACCAGGAGTTCGCCTGGTTCAATTCCTGGTCAGGGCACATGCCCAGGTTTCAGGCTTGATCCCCAGCAGAAGGCGTGAAGGAGGCAGCTGATCAATGATCTCTATCATCAATGTTTCTCTCTCTCCTTTCCTCTCTCGGAAATCACTAAATAAAATAGCTCCATCTTTTAAAAAATAAAAATAATTTCCACTATCTGTCCTAAAGTTCCTCCATCTGCAAAACACAAGTAAAACCTCCCCTCCTCATCAACCGAAGGACTTGTATGCATGCATATAAGCATAACCAATGGACATAAGACACTGGGGGGTAAGGGAGGCCAGGGGATTGTCAAGGGCGGGGGGGGGGGGGGAAAGACACATATGTAATACCCTTTGTAATACTTTTAGCAATAAAAAAAAAATCTGAAAAATAAATAAATAAATAAATAAATAAGTTTGGGGGGGGAGAACCTCCCCTCCTCTCCACAACACTACATTTACTCTGAGACCACAATGGTATATTTTGGAAAAACTATTTTAAAGCTTTTAAAAAGGGGGTAAGGGAGATATAAACATGAAAATTGGCCATCACAGTTTCATTAAACACTTCCCTCTGAGTAAAGAAAACTTTCAAAAAGTAAAGAAAACATTTTAAAAAATAATAAGTGAATGCTAGGTTCAGTATCCATGAATGCAAAACCCCATCTTTCTATTAACCACTAGATTCCCAGTACCCAGCAGACAGCCTTAAAGAAAAGCATTTAATTCCTATTTGTTGCATGAGGGAGCAAGTGGATGAAAGAATGAGGATAATAATAATAACAACAAATATAAATGACAACATACATATGAAGTACTTCCTGGGTACCAGGTACTACTCCAAGCACTTCCTATGCATTAGCACATTTAAATCTCCCACCTTCTAAACTGTACCTATGGCACTTACCTTCTGGGCTTAGTACCAACCAACACGCCCATTTTACAAATCCAAAAACTGAGACAGAGAGAGAGGTTAAGTAACCTGGTAAAGGTACCCACTAGGAAGTAGCTGCTCCAACTACTGTTTCCATCCACACTAGGAATTGCATGAGTGAGGGCCTGAGTGAATAATGAAGAAGGAAGGACAGAGAAATTATTTATTTAAAACTGCTCACTAGCCCTGGCTGGATGGCCCAGTTGGTTGGAGCTTTGTCCCATACACCAAAAGGTTATGGGTTTGATTCCCTGGTTGGGGTGCATACAGGAGACAACCAATCTATGTTTCTCTCTCACATAGACGCCTCTCTGTCTCTCTCTTCCTCTCTCTCTAAAAATCAATATATCTCCATCCATCCTCAGGTGAGGATTTAAAAATAGAAGAAAAAAAAAAAAGACTGCCCACCAAAGTGTTCAGCTTGATTTTTTTAAAACAGAATATTTGCCTAAATTTACCTAAAAGAAACTGTATTTAGAAGAGGATTCAAATTTGGAATGATGCTACCTAAATCTCATCTGCTCAGATTATTTTCATCCAAATGCTGTGAGCAAATTTTAAAAGACAGAAAAGTCCCGAGTTGCAGTGATTTGAAAGGCATTTCCGAGACCTGGGAGACGGCATTAGACTCCACATTCTCTGGATAAAAGGACTTCATTTAATTTTCACAGCTTCAAAGCAGACAGCGGTCCATAGTCAGTAACTACTGAAGCTGAAAGCAAGACAAGAGAAATAAGTCACATGTCCACATAAGAAAGAAACGCAAACGTAGGGGTGGGCAAAGGTAGGCTTACAGGTGTTCGTATGGAAAAAGACCTGCAGGTTCTGGTTGTTACAATAGCTTTATTAACGCAAAAGAATGCAAGAATAAACTGCTTCCCGTACTCACACTGTAAGCCTCCTTTTGCCCACCTGTATTTGTGTCAGAAAGCAAGCAACTTTTTCTTTATGATGTTTCCTGATTTCTCCATTTCTTTATAAAACCCCATGCATTAAAATACCCATGTTTCTGGCTGTTAAAAAATTTAAAACATATTTATATGATAAACCTTGCACTCTCGGGACCTATCCTGAGGGCTTTTAGTCCCGGGGCTTCAACCTCAGGCTTCTGGCAGATTCTTGTTCTGAGTTTAAATACAGTGATTATAGCCTACTGACTGGACTGAAGTTCCACTACACTCACTACACCTTCACACACGAGCCCCTTTACCGGGCCATCCGTGCTCCAAGACATTGATAATGAAGATTGTTTATGAAACCATAACTATCCAATAGTGGTGGCCACTCCACATGGCATATTACGCATGCATTAGGCATAAATATTTAAAATGTGACATCACTTTATATAGCCGTGTTTTGGCATTTCTCCCCTTTATGAACGCACCATAGAAATCTCCCAAGTGCCTCTAATTCTGCCGTGACCTGTCTCACTGGCCAGGAAGAGAAAGGGAACAGAACAGAAACCTGCCTTTTTCTGAGCTGCACCTCGAATATGAAATCTCACCCAAGACCAGGAGCACGCGGCTTGCCCCAGGGTAGCCCTAGATAAGCAGAGGGTGGGAACGAGCCCACAGGCTGGTCTCGGGCTGAAAGCTCACGGAAATTCTCTAAGTCAAGCCCTCTCCCCAGAGCCACTAGGAAAGGCCAGGTGCCCAGGGAACTGGGCCGAGAGGTGCAGGCACCGCTCTGCAGAGTCAATACAGCTCCGCCGAAACAGCGCGGCTGGAAAATACCCGTCGCTGCTTGTTCCAAACTCCACGGTCAAGCTCGCCATTCCTGGCAGGTCAGGAGGTGCTCAATGCAGGAGAGTTTAAAGACCTGGACCCTAAAGGCAGACAGAGGCCATGCCTACAAGGCTGGGGCAAGGACTCAGCTACATGTAAAAGATATGCACCATCTTTTGAGCATTTAGTACATGTCTCATGTAACATTTACAAGTTCCTAAGTCGGCTATTACTATCCCAATCTTACAGATGATCAATTTGAAGCTTAAAGAAGCTAAGTCAGTTGCCCCATGTCAATCAGATCATTAGTGGAGAAGTAAAGATTAGAGCCGGGAGTCAGCGTAACTCCAAGATCATCCTCTTCGTGGCCTTATTTTACCAAAGCCCCCAACAGGCACACCATGGGCCGCACAGCTCACCTGCCTGCCAGAGGAGCCTCGTCGGGTAGCACTTTCAGCGACGCCCGGCATGTTTCCCAGCCGGACTGTCCAACGCTAGCCACCAGCCACGTGCGGCCACCGAGCTCTGGAAAGTTGGCTAATGTGACTATGAAATTAAATCTATTCTTTTATTTCATGTGATTGTAATTATTTACATGTAGGTACCATACACATAAGAGAAGGTAAGAGGGACCCCTGTGCCAGTTCTCACCATCACTGAGCCAGGCTGAACCTCGGCTATGAATCAGCAACTCTGCACTAAGTCCCCATGTTTTCCACGATATCCTTTTATTCTCCATGTCCTCACATACTGTGTTCTTATAGTCCATGAAACTGTGGCTCGGAAAAGCTAAGACATTTGCCCATGTCACACAGCTAATAAGTGATAGGACCCAGGACTCAAAACGTTAATCTTCCAACTCCCTTAAAGCTAAACCTTAGCTGCCGTCACCATTTACTGGTATCAAATGAGGAAAATTCCTTTCCCTATTACCTCACATTGTTATAATGAAATGAGATCATGGATCTGAAAATGCATTGAAGACATAAGGCAGGTGTAAGTTTTTATCTGGACACTTATTTTAAAGTTTGAAAGAAAAAAAAACTTCTCAACTTTTCAGTTTATTACTGTGAACTTACGACATCCCAGGCAAATAAAAATCCTAAGTTGGTAAGTAATGGAAATATTCAGGAACGTATCCAAGTCACTCAAGTCTACGCTTGTCTTCAAATTCAAGGTACTTGTTTATGTCTGTGAGATCCCTTTTTTTTCAGCCGATGGTTCCCAAAAGCCAGAGTCCCCAGCTAGTTTCGAGTTGAAGGTTAAGTCAAGCATAATTATGTTCTGGGCAATGTTAGCACCTGACTGTAGTAAAGGGGGGATCCAGGTAGCCCCTAACTCCAGTGGGAGATGGGGAGTGCGATGTCCCTTCACCCACATCACTGCTGAGCCAGCGTCGGCTGCAAAGCAAGATTTCTACCAATGACGTGGAAGCGTGCAACTTCCCAGGACTCCACCCACAAATGCGGGCAAATCCAGAGCTGACTAACCCACATGGCAAAAGCACATGGAGACACAGCGACAGGGCACCTACCTCTAGACACCGCAGTCAGACCGTGCTTTTGTTTAGGGGTAGCTGGCAGATGCTGTCTGCAAACAGCAAGACGAGCCCAGCAGTCCCAGAGTGGCAATGTGGGCTATGTTCCACAATTATCATTAGCAAGAAGTCATTTTTTAAATCATCACCACTAATGTGAAAGAGAGTCTCAAATTCTTTCCTATTTGTAAATCTTCCCAGACTTAATAATAATAGTTATATGTCATGGTACTCTGCAGAAAGTTGACAATAATGTTAAAAATACATTTTCTCATTGGACCCTAACTTTACTCTGGGCAATATTGATGGTAGACATTAGTCTCGCCATGTGACAACCAACGGAACCACGGCTCAGAAAGATGTAGTCAATTACCTGTAATCCCCAAGGCACTATGTGGCAGAACTGAGCCTGGAACGCAAGTCTGCGAACTTCCATCCAAGGCCCTATCACAAGACTATGCAACTAAAATGTCCCGGGTGCTGGCACTCTCCAGAGCACCGTGATGGTTTCTGCCTAACCATCAAGTCTCGAAAAAGACACTTTTAAGGGGATTAATATAGAAACAGAGTAAAGTATGGGTTAAAATGGGTGGACACTAAAGATAGCAGGACTGTTTGGCCATATTCTGAGCTCAGTGTTTTCCATTTTGGCTGCACACTAGACTCTTCCGAGAAACTTTTTGGAAAAACTCTCCATGCCTATATCCCACTCCCAGAAATTCTGACCTAATTGGAGAAGCTTCGAACATCGGGCTTTTTTACTATCTGCCCCACCCCCAAGATTCTAATGTTATGCTTCAGCTGAGAACCACTGCTGTAGGTCAAAGGTTGTCCCAATAGTATATGGGTAAGGTACAGTTTTTTAAAATGTTAACAGTTGTGAGTTCATTTTAGTGAGTAATTAGAAAAAGTTAGCTGTCATATAAATCTGATCATTTTACATATTTTTACATGAAGTGTAAAAAGCATTTGATTGAAAAAATATATAAGTAAAACCTAGGACAGGTGGAACACAGATAAGAAGGCATTCTAAAGGCAGCTCAAGGATGGGCAACGTCTAGCTACCTAATGACGAACACTGCAGGGGGTTCTGCTGGGGGTGGGAAGGAAGAAGCAGGCGCAGAGGAGGACCCTGCAGGACCTGCAGTGACCGAGTGAGGCAGGGAAGAGAGGAGTGAGCGAGAACCAACCCTGACAAAGCCAATTCTGCATTTTGCTCCAAGTCCTATCAATGGCTGGTAGGTGGGCACTAGGCGTTAAACCACGGGCAGAAATAGAAAAGTTAAAGATTGAGGAGGTTACTGGTGGAAGACCAACATCGAAATCAACTGCTCAGGCTTGTTCCTTTAGAACAATTTTTTCTGCCAAGGGCCATTTTCATATTTATAACAAAATTCGAGGGCCACACAAAATTATCCACTTAAAAATTAGCCTGCTATATTTTTAACCTTTAATTAACTCACCCCTAATGCCTCGGCAAGCCCAGACCAAATGATTTCTCAGTCTTATACAGCCCGAGGGCCTGATGTTCCCCACCCCTGCTTTAGAAAGAACTACAAATCCCTTAATAATGGTGCCACCTGCTAACCCTGCCCGGCAAAGAAAGGCCTCTCCTCATTTAGCTGAGGCTTCTAAGCCCCAGGAGCGTAGCTGTCATGTTTCACTCTTCAGATTCAGCTGCCAGGATGCTCCGATCTGGGAGCCAGTCTGCCTCTACCACAGGCCCGGCAAGCATTCATTCGCTCAGCACAGTAAGCTCTCCTGAAGCCCAAGTGCTGCGAACGACAGCTTGCTCAGAGGTGGCTCTGGAAAGAGAATTCCAACTATGAAAACTTACTTCTCTTCAGTCATAGCTGCCAAGGTGCAGAGGAACTTAGATGGTACACAGACCCAGAAACAAGTAACAGTGAGTTACATTTTGAGAAAATGACTTCCTTTGCAATCCTCTTTCAATCCTTCCTATTTTGGATCTGAGGTCACGGGTTGGAACTGTAGGGATTTTTCCACCTCGCATTGGTTGCTTAACTGTCCACCTTAATGAAGGGATGACAGGACTCAGGCTCAGAAGCCTGGATTCATGTGTGTTATTATAATCATGGCAAATAGCGCAGGTTTCCACTTACGACTGTGATATAAAATACATTTAGCTATTTAAGTGAATCAGTCATAGGAAACAGGTCAGTTGCATACACAGTGACAATATGAGTGGGGCAACGTTGTGCAGGTGCTTTACAGGCGACTCACAATTGAGGACTTTGCTTGAGATGCCATGTGTCGCTGTTCTTGTCCAGTGGCATCAGAAATGTGTTTCTCTGCAGCTTCGGTATATTTATGAAATGCAGGTGTTAGAAACGCAGCATGAGACATCCCTTTCTCTCGTTCCCAGGAAAATGAAGCAATAGCTTGGATGAGCTCATCCTAGCAGACTGCCTCCTGGCCTGCTTCTGGGGCAATGGAATTCAAATATTTACCAACCACTACCTCTCAGACTTTGCTCTGACCAATCAATATGAGTTTGGTTGTAGACTCTTCTCTTAGTGGGATTCTTCCCTATACTGCATGTTGATATCAGTTTTACAAATCAATCCCAATGCAATGAGAAAGAAGACGTGTGCAGAGTGATGGCAGTAGGGGTAGGTGCCATGGAGATGTGGTGTTTGATCCACAAGTTAACCTCACGAAACCTCCACAGCCTCACGAAGGTGTCAGAGGACTGAAGGAAACAAGGTACAGATGCGCCTTATACACTAACTGATGTATAACAGGCACTTTGTAAAGGTCAGCTCTTTCCATTTCTTGAATAACACAGCCAGTTACACAGTTAAGGAAACACTGCCTCATCCTGGCCAGTGTGGCTCAGTTGGATAAGCATCATCAGGTACACCGAAGGGTTTCCGGTTCAATTCCCAGTCAGAGCACATGCTCAGGTTTCGGCTTGATCCCGCGGTGGTTCTCAACCTCTGGCCCTTTAAATACAGTTCCTCATGTTGTGACCCAACCAGAAAATTATTTTCATTGCTACTTCATAACTGTAATGTTGCTACTGTTATGAATCATAATGTAAATATCTGATATGCAGGATGGTCTTAGGCGACCCCTGTGAAAGGTTCATTCGACCACAAAAGGGGTCGCGACCCACAGGTTGAGAACCACTGCGGTAGGGGGCGTGCAAGAGGCAGCTGATTGATGTTATGTTCTCACATCAATGTTTCTCTCTCCCTCTTCCTTCCTCTCTCTAAGGAAAGAGAAAGAACAACCCACAGTTGGGAGGCAGTGAAAACTCAATTTTAAAAATTTTTTTAAAGCAAACACTGCCTCACCAGTGTCCTGATGGAGACATTCACCCCATGAATAACTCAGCACAAGCATTTGCTCTCCTTTCCCAGGTCCTGAGCACCATCTTTCAGTATCTGTAATGAAGTAGCATGAACAGTGAGCAGCTTTGTGATCAAAGTTCATTGTGTAGTAGTGGTTGTATCTTGCCTGCCTAAAAGTAACACTTCTCCTTTAACAGTCATCGCCTCACTATACAAGGACCATCTAACCATAGCTTCCCAATCATCCTCCCAAGCCCAGGTTTACTGTGTCAAGGCATCACCGGGGACCTTGATAACATGAAAATTCTCATCTAGCAGGTCTGGGAAGGGGACGGAGATTTTCTATTTAATAAGCTCTCAGGCTTATTAAATACCAATGCCGGTCAGTCCATGGACCACATTTCAAGTAGCAAAACTCGAAACAACATCAACCCTTCCAGGCCAGCGAGTAGACCAACCGAAGGAAGGGCATATTCATTATCAGTTTTTCACAAATTCCCTTCTCTTTACAAGAGTTTAGCCATCATCTCAGCTTTATTCCCAAATGTTCCAGGAGGGAAATGAACATCTAACCAAACATCCCATTTAACAGAGCACAACTACAACAGACCCTATGGAGTTGGTCATAATGACACATTACTAATTTGGTTATTACTTCACACGATTTTACCAGCAACCCATCTGATGTCAGTTTCCCCAAAGACACTTCCAACTGACAGTGCTGCCTGCTATTCCACAGGGTGTGGCCGCACATTGACAGAACAAGAACCCGGGTAGCTAGAGGCTGGTGAGTCACAGGCAATCAGCACCAAGAAGCCCTGCTGCACACCTACTGGCCAGGAATAACTTACGTCCAAGTAGACCACACATCAGCCATTCAGTCACACATGCTTGCTGGGCATTAGCCGGGTGCCAAGCACACTTGGATCCAAGCAGTTGTTCACCACAGCAGCCCTTTCACCCTTGGGAGACACTTCATTATTCTGATCAAACTGAATGAAATTCGATCACAGCGAGCCTGTGAGTTAGGAAGTTCAAATATCATCTCATCAGACCCTACACTGCATCATCTAACATAATGTTCAGATTCCACGAGGTAAATGTTACCTTTAGTTGAGAGATTGAGAGATCACATATTCTTAGACTCAGCCGCACACGCGCGCGCGTGCACATACACACACACACACACACACACACACACACACCCCCTCTTCAGGTAGACAAGTACAATTCTCCCAAGTCACACAGCTAGTAAACCCCAACCAAATCCCCCCTGGCTGCAAGACCCAAGTCACACAGCTAGTAAACCCCAACCAAATCCCCCCTGGCTGCAAGACCCATGCTCAGTCCCCAATCGTGCTCCCTGCTCACAGGACAAAGGCAATTCCCTGCCCATCCTGAAGAAGTTTATCATCTCAGGAAAGAGACCGAACAACCCACAGCTGGGAGGCAGTTACACAAATGCTTTCAACACAAAATGCTCTAGAACTCAGCATCCAGTGAAAAACCCACTTTCCTTTTTAAAATATTTTTAGCTTTAAAAATGTATGGAATATCTTTCTTCCTACCCACACTGGTACACTAAGATCCCTGCAGGAGAGACCAGCCCAGTGCTGGTCCCCCACTTGGTGCTGCCTAAACATGTCCCAAATGCATTTATTTTTATTATCTTTTTTTTTATACCAAACTACACAAAGCTTAGTGGCTTAGAACAAACAACCACCATTTCATTATTTCCCCCAATTCTCAATTCGGAATTTGGACAGCACGCAGCAGGATGCTGTCTTGACTCCCGATGGCATCAGCCTGGGCTGCAGCACCCAAGCACCAGGCCCCTACACTCACAGGCCTGGGTCCCAGCTAGAATGGCTCTCGCAGCTGATCAGGAATGCTTACAAAGTCAAGTGCTAAATGTGAGGGGCTTGCAGTTCTCGGACGGAAAGCTCCTTCATCGACCTGCAGTAGTCCCCACTTGTCCACGGTTTCAGCTACTTAGGGTCAACCATGGTCCGAAAACATTCAATGGAAAACTCCAGAAATAAACAATTCATACGCTTTAAATTGTGTGCCTTTTTGAGTCTCTCACTTCCTCTCATCACATAGGCATTGTGTCATCTCACATCATCGCAAGAAGCGTGAGGACAATACAATAAGGTGTTTGAGGGACCACGTTCATATAACGTTTACTACAGTATATTGTTACAACTGTTTTGTTATTATTGTTGTTAATCTTTTACTGTGCCTAACTTACAAATTAAACTTTAAAATAGAAGTGTATGTGCGTATAGGGAAAAACATAATCTACATAGGGTTCAGTTTCAAGCATCCACTGGGGGTCTGGGAGCGTAACCCCGTGGACAAGGAGGGACTATTGTGTAAGTTTCTGGGGCAGGAATACTGTGTTGTTCCCCGAGGATCCCCAACGCTTACACGCTGCAGGCCCCAGACAAGCACGGGAGGACCCATGCCCCCCTGATGAGTCACTGAGCTTTGGCTTCTCCACGGTGCAGACAGACAACAAGAAACACATTTCACAAAGGCCCTGCGATAAGCAGCCACATAAATAACAAACGCAATATGGTCTTGGGATGGACGGGCTACCCGACAGTGCCTGTCCA